>NC_141138.1:36111382-36271799 GCF_053477565.2 Lygodium microphyllum | reverse complement strand
AGATCCTTCCCAAGAAAACAGTGGCACGCTCCTTAACAGTGGATACTGTAAGCCAACTCCCAAAAGATGCAAAGCCATTGTCAATGGGTGAATACTTCCTGCTTGAACCAGGAACGATTTTTGAAATCACTTCTGACAGTGAGATAGAAGCATGGATGTACTGCTCTCCTTGTTACATTGCCAGAGCAGAGCCAGAGACAGAGGCAGAAGATGAAGCAGAGAACCTGTTCTTCTCTTACAGAGCTCTTACAGAGACAGAGACACAGATAGAGACCGAAGAGGAGGGAGAGGATATGGAAGAAGAAGGTTATGAAAGCAAGATGGAAGAATCTATCCCACCTGAAGAGGATATATATGAAGAAGAAGTTCCAGAAGCATCAGAAGCAGATGAGCTCATGCTATGGGACAGAATGGCGATGGTACCATTTGGTCTGGTAAATGGATCTTCTCATATGAAAAATCTTTATAAGAAATGGATTAAGAAGAACAAGCCGTCTTTCAACAGTGGCTCATGCCGTCCTCACCTATCCTTGCCAAAGAAAGATGATGATGATGCACCGTGCCAACAAGCACCAGTCTCACAAACCCAATAGACATCAGAGGGTCCCTGTTATGTGACGTTCCTGGATGTGTCATCAAAAGATGAGTCTTCAATCCAAGAGGTAATTAATCGTGAAACCAAACCCGAAACGGCCCTAATCCCATTTCAACATCTCAAGGAGAAACCTAAGACTCCATTAAGAGAAGAAGTTGGTTCTAGTGGGACATCAGAAGAGGACACCACTCCCTTGAAGGAGTCGGATCTGTATCCAAAAGCAGTCCGTGGGACCTTCATCCGTGAAGTAGAAGGTAAAAGGCAGTTAACTTTTGTGGATGCAGATGGCGCTGAACGCCATTTGAAGGTGGGAAGCAGCCTCCCAGAAGAGGAGTTGTCAACCTTGTACAACTTGTTGAAAGAAAATTTGGACGTGTTTGCGTGGTCCTACAAAGACCTAAAGGGGATTGATCCCACAATATGTCAGCATCATATTGACTTGGAGCCTAATGCCAAGCCAGTACGGCAACGACAAAGACGAATGAATCCGAATTATTCCACATCGGTGAAAGCAGAGCTGTTGAAGCTTCTGGAAGCCGAGTTCATCTATCCAGTGGCAAATAGTGAATGGATCTCACCCATCATGGTTGTACCCAAGAAGAATGGCAAGCTTCGAAAATGTGTGGATTTCCGAAAGTTCAATTCGAAGATGAAGAAGGATCATTTTTCTATCCCTTTCACAGACCAACTGTTGGACACAGTGGCAGGAAATGAGATATATTCCCTTCTGGATGGATTCTGTGGATATAACCAAGTGCAGATAGCAGAAGAAGACTAGTCCAAAACAACCTTCACCACAAAATGGGGGACCTATGCCTATAGAGTGATGCCATTTGGGCTTTGTAATGCCCCTGCTACCTTCGAGCGAGTCATGATGGCCGCATTCCAAAATCATCTGCACGACTTTATTGAGGTATATTTGGATGACTTCTGTGTCTATAGTTTGATCCATGAGCACTGGGGACACCTAGAACAATGCTTTGATCGATGCCGGGAGTATGGGATTTCCCTCAACCCTGACAAATGCATCTTTGGGGTCTCTTCTTGAGTTCTATTGGGCCACATTGTCTCTGCACAAGGGATATCAATAGACCCTGCAAAGATCGAAAAGATCGCAGCTCTGACAGCACCCACCAACCTCAAACAGTTGAAGGGATTCCTAGGCCACGTGGGTTACTACAGAAGGTTCATAGCGCATTTTGCAACAAAGGCAACCTCCTTGCACAAGCTTTTGAGGAAAGATGTAGAGTTTACTTGGACGGAAGAATGTGACAAAGCCTTCAACACTCTGAAGCAGTGTCTGATTGAGGCACCCATTCTGCAGCCTCCTGATTGGACGAAGGAGTTCCATGTACACACCGATGCATCTATTGAAGGGCTAGGCGCAATTCTATGCCAGAAGGGCTCCTCGAAGCTGGATCAACCCATCTATTACGCAAGCCGAAAAGTCACTGATAGGGAACAGAATTACACAGTGACAGAGCTTGAGTGCTTGGCAATGGTGTTTGCCCTAGAGAAGTTCCGCCACTATCTCCTATCTACCCACTTTAAATTTTATGTGGATCATGAGGCCCTATCCTTCATGATGAACAAAGCGGATGTGAAAGGATGAATGATGAGATGGCTCCTTCTATTCCAGGAGTTTGACTTCGAGGTAAACAGCGGTGGATGGGCCCATATAAGGTACTTGCCATCAACCCTAATGGCTCTGTCCAAGTGCAGACCGTTGATGCCTCTGATGATCCCTTCCTGATCAATGGATATCGTCTGAAGAAGTACTTCCCTCCTTGGGGATCTTGACAATCACAATCACCTGATCCTTTTCCTCGTTGGCATGGCACTATCACTCTTATGATGCTACTTCTGATAGCCGTTCTTCAGCCACTCCTGATGAGGTGGACGCAACCCTCTGTCCCCTCAGCCCCACCTTCCAGCCTTGATCTCTTATCCTCTATTTTCCACTAGTGACAGTGGCGAGGTTGGTTCTGACAAATGGTATTTCTACCGTTCCCTTGCTTAAATAGAAAAAATAAAAAGAAAAAAAATAAACATATCGGTCATGGGAGAAAAGGACTTAGGTCCCTGTCATGCCGACCTATTCTTCGAGAAAAGGTGGAAACACCCTCGGGAGTAGGAGAAAAAGAAAAAGAAAAAAAGAAGAAGAAAAATAAACTGTTATGGGAGAAAAGGAAGCAATTCCCTGTCATAGCAGGCCTTGTTCCAAGAAAAGGTGGTTAACACCCTTGGGCGAGAAGCTGGCTGTGGAAAAGGTGGCAACACCCAACAGTCCAGAAAGTGGATTCATCAATTGAAATTTCCAGGATCCAATTCCGCAACTGCCTCCCTTGGTACACTGTGTCCTGGACCTCTCTATAGAGTGTCTAACTGTCCTCTAGCAAACGCCATGACCTATCCAACACAATGTTCGATTTGATGGCTACCTCCTTGGGTATGCCTCTTCAATGACTGGCGACGCGATCTTCATCGATAAACAATCGAGTGATGTGAGCTTTCATCCTAACCGGATGGGGACGTGAGTATGGGTTGCCCTTTGTATCTATCAAAAACAGAAAGTGAGACAGAGGGTGGGGCGAGTGACCAGTCTTTTCCCTTTAAGTCAAATGAGAGGTGAGAAGTGTGAATGAAGTGTTGCATGCACGGGATGGGCCTCTCAATGCACAAAGCACAATTTGTTTTTGTGCACTACACCATAAGGCTCCCTGGCCTTCCTTCTCGCACCGTATGCTGGCACAGGGCGGGATGCACAGTTGCACCATCAAATGCACACAAGGCATACAACCTTTGCACAAGTGACCGTGAGGATAACATCAATGGGTTTCAGGAAAGGACTGCCCTCCTATATCTATCAACAGAGTGTGAGACAGGGGGTGGACTGAGTGTGACTGGAGTTTCTTCAATCAATTACCGAGAGGTGAGATTGAGGGACGTTACGACACTTGGAGTTAGGTATGTTCCTGTTTCCCTATGCACCCACGGGATGGGTCTTTGCTGTCATCGCAGGACACTTCACCCTGTTCTGTACACTGCACTGTCAGGCTCCCTTGCCTTCCTCCTTGCACTTATGCCAAACGGGTTGAATGCACTAATGCATCGTCAACTGTGCACCCTGGCATACTCCTTTTGCACCATTCCCCTGTCGATTTCTAAACCGGGTACAAGATATGGGTTTTAATCATTATTCCTCGAATGATATTAGTCATGGGGTGAGTGACAGTTCTTTCATTCCATTTGAGTGATTGTGAGTTGAGTGCAATATCCCTCGATATCGACTCGATGTGATTCCTTCAACCAGCTACCTCCCTGGGTACTGCCGCGTGGTCCCTGCCATGACGGATGTGTGCTGTGAAGATGCCTTGGTACCTCCAGCAGCCGATAACAATACATGACGTACCATTGACAATCGACCTTTATTCTCGACAATATGGACCAAGTTTTTCTAACCCTACACCTTCTGTTTCTCAGTGACGTTCATGTTTTAAGTGTTGGGACGTTAGCGGATGGTCTGTTGCGTGGTCCTAGGTCCCTGTTGCTCGGTTAACCCTATCCGTTAAGGTCTTAAGTGTGGGGACGCGTCCCTGCGCGTCTACATTGCATACCCCTCTACCTATGCCTCAACCTGCTAATGCCTCTATGCCATGACTTGCTTTTACCTTGATGGGGTCCCTTCCAACCCAACTGTTCATTTTCCACCCACCCTTGGGGCTGTTCCCTTGTAGTTCTCCTTAATTCCCTGATTTTGTTGTCCTGCCATGTGAATGTACCCTACGTTCACCAAAGTCCAAATCCAACCTTATAGCCATGTTCCTCCCTTTGAACTGACCATTTTTCCTTTTTACTTACCCCTGTTCCGGTGCACGGCTTTCGAGTTATTAATTTTTGAAGCATTTTGCGCAAATTAGCCAGTTTTCCATATGAACGCACTTTGCTTGATTCGGAACCGTGATCTGATGTCATAGCCCTGACAAAAAATTTTCCCCTGACATTTTTTCTTTTTACTCCGTGTCATTTTGATGCACGGTTTGTCCAATATTAATTTTCCGGTTTTTTAAGACTTTTTCGTGCATCTTTTTGACATTTTTCCATGTGAACCTGCCCTATTTGCATCGGAATTCCAATTTGATCTGACAGCTGTGTCCTTTGTGCCTTCCCCCACCTTTTTCCTTTTTCATCCACCCTCTTTCGCCTTCTAGATTTTTAATTTTTAATTTTTCATTGTGTTTTCAAATGTCTTTTTGGTGTTTTTTGCATGTGAACCCCTCCTACTTCAACCGGAACTGCGTTTTAACATGACCACCCTATGCCACCCCTTCCTTTGGACATTTTTTCTTCTTACTGCATGACATTCCGGCCAGCGGTTCGTACAATATTAATTATCGATTCCATTTTTGGGTCTGTTTTTTGGGTTTTTCCCACGTGACGTGTCTTATCTTAGTCGGAACTATGTTTTGATGTGATAGGATTGTCGGGCACGTCTTTCTGCACATTTTTCCTTTTTCTTGAACCTCGTTTTGATGCACGGATATTTTGATATTAATTTTTAATTGCATTTTTGGACCCGTTTTTTGTGTTTTTTGCAAGTGAACGCCCTGTCTTTCCCCCGGAACCCCTGTTGCACATTTTCCCTGTCTTCCCCTTGTTGTCTTGCCCACTTTTTGTTTTTATGCCATTTTGTTTTGACGATCGAATTGGGAGTTATTAATTTTTCTTTATTTTTATGTGTTTTCACGCGCCTCGTCCCGCGCGTGAACGCACCTGTTTTCAATTTTACGCATCTTAACGCGCCCCGATCATGTCCGCGTGCCTCGTCCCATCATCCAGGCGCTCTTCCAATCCCGTCACGGTAAATTTTTTTTACCCCGCCCCGCACACGGGCACGAGACGGAGGTACGCCTTTCTTTCATGGGCCCCCCGCCCATTCTTTCCCCTTGGGCGCCCCCTCCCTTGGGCACCCTAATCCATGGACTCACCCCGGGCGCCTCTAGGCACCCTACCCCTACCCTTTCCCCTTGGGCCCCTCCCGCCCATTACCCCACCCCACCTTTCCCTATCCC
This sequence comes from Lygodium microphyllum, assembly GCF_053477565.2. Lineage (NCBI taxonomy): Eukaryota > Viridiplantae > Streptophyta > Polypodiopsida > Schizaeales > Lygodiaceae > Lygodium > Lygodium microphyllum. The sequence goes on along the minus strand of NC_141138.1, from coordinate 36,266,132 downwards.
CCCTCCCCTCTCCCGACCCCTCCCCACCCTAACTACCTTTCCCTCTCCCTGCGTGTACCCCCTCTCCCCTCCTCCTCCATTCCCTCCTCCTCCTGTACCTCCTCCTCCTCTACTCCTTTCGCCCCTCCATCTCCTTCTCTCCCCTCCTCCTCCATTTCCTCCTTCTTCTTCCCCTCCTCCACCTCCCTCTTCTTCCCTCTCCCACGACGCCTGCAGCGCCTGTTGCCCGCCGGGTCGCCAGTCCTCCTCCTCCTCGACGTCCTCCCCGCCGTGCCCGCCGTAAAGCCGCCGCCTGCGCCCCTCGACAACGCATGCTGCCCGCCGGGTTGCCAGCCCTCCCTGCTCCTGCCGCCCCTCGCCTGGATGCCCGCCCTCCTCTGCGCCCTCTCCCACGATGCCTGCAGCCGCCCTGGCCCCCGCCTTCAACGGCATTCGCGCCCCCCCACTCGCCATTGCCTCCGCCCCGCGCCGTTGACTGCCTACACGCCCTGCCATATGCCATGGGCTCCTCCACGTGTCCCTGCACGCCCCCCCTGTCCCCCCTTTTCCCACCACACCACACCACATCACTCCCACACCCATTACTCCCCTAAGGCCCCCTTCCCCCCCATTCCCCCCCACACACACAACCCCTCCCCCCACCCCCAACCAAGCCCCCCTTCCCTCACATCCCACCACACCTTCTTACCCCCCATTACCCCCCATCACACCCATAAACACCCCCCCCCACCTGAACACCCCTTCCCCCCCTGCAACCAACCACAATTACCCTATCTAAGCCCCAAGTCCCACCGTTACCCACCCCACTACACCCCCACCTGAACACCCCTTCCCCCCCTTCCGTAACAGCAAACCCAACCCTCTTACCCTATCCAAGCCCCCTTTCCCACCACCAACACCCACACACCCTACCCCCTGCAAGCCCCCAGTCACACACTGAAACCCGACCCTAACCCACACCTGCAGCTCACACACAAAACCCCCCTACCCCCTGTAAGCCCCTGTTCCCCCGCAGCAGCTCACCACACCCCCTCCCTAAACCCCCGTCCCACCCGCAGACACCCTCGAGACGCAGACACACATGCAGGTGTGTACGCGCACGTGCGTGCTTGTTCGATTGTTCGTGCTTGATCGTGCGGGATTGGGTGCGCGAGCTTGTTTGCTAGTTGTTCCCATGCAGCTGACACGCAGCCTATTTTTGGGTATTTTCCCAAATTTTTAATTCAAAACCCGCAAACCTTAATAAAAACAAAAAAAAAAACCTTGACAAATTAAAAAAAAACATTAAAAAACACTTAAAATTCTAAAAATTTTACAAAAAAATCTAGAAAAAATCCTACTATTTCTGTAACTAATTGCCTATTTTTTCTAACCTATCAATTTTCAGAAAAAAATTCACACCATTTTCAACATTCAAAATTATTTTAAAAATACTCAAAAAATAAAAAATCATTAAAATGCTAAAAAATGAATTTTTGAAAACTTCCTAAAAATTCCATTAACATTTTTACTTATATTTGGCATATTTTCTAAGCTGAAAAACTACTTCATGCCACACCTAAATTCATCCATAATAAAATAATACAATCATTTTTTATCCAAACACCAACTAAACATCTAGCAAACAAATCCAAATATTTTTGGATTGAGGAGCGCGCATTCTTTTCCTTTTATTTTTTATTTTTTTTCCAGCCACCCCAAACATCACGATTAATTTTTTTTAATGAACCCTAAACACCACCATGGCACACGCGTTCGCGCTACACACACCATTTTTTTAATAAAAATACACTCGCCATTCACTTAACACGCGTAAAGTGCGCTAAAGAGGCATTTTAATATTTTTAATTAAAATGAACCAGCCGTCACAAGAGCACGCGCTGGCAAAAAAGCACTCCACATCACCTTAATTTTTAATAAATGAATTTGCATTTAGAGACCCAGTCTGGGTATCGAAGTCCGGGATTCGAATTAAAGCACTGCTTTAATCTAATAATTGGTAATTAAATTTTTAAGAAGGAACCGCCGTTTTCTTGATAAGGTTTATCACTTAATAAAAATTCACCCATTTCTTAATAATTTATTAAAATGAACCTTTCATTAAATTAATTTCCCCCTCACTGCACTTATTTACCCTTTTTAATGAACTCGTTTCGTGGGATGGGTATGCGCAGTCTTTGGAGTTCTCTCCATGGTCAAACAACTGATTATCAAAGTTGTGGTCTTGATATGTGTGGGTTGTTGTGATGTTTTGGTTCAGTGTCTTTGTTACGGTTAAGGGTACGGTGTGTAGTTTTTTTCTTTATTGCTTGATACGGGGATTTGGGTGTTTGCATGTTGCATAGCATGAAGCTTTTGGTCGCATATGTCTCAAGGTCATGTCGAATTTTTTCTAGGTTGTGGTTTGCTTGGGGATAGTTGGTCGAGTCACGTTTTACCATTTTTGGTTGATATCTTATCATTGGTCTTTGTCTGTTGCTTTGCAGGCATTCTCCTTGATTGTCTGTGTTTGTGGTGTGTGTGTGTGTACCCATCTGAATGGCGCCTTCTCACGCTCCTCCCCCTATCCAATATGTCCCACTAGTCAGTAGGGATTACTCTTCCCTACTCACTTTTGAGCCTCTCACGAAGGCAGGACTCGCTGCTTTTGTGGCTACCTCCTTTCCATTGCTTCCAGAGGATCCATCAATGTGTGATGAGTTTCTAGCCTCCTACAGCAAGAAGTCGGGGCTGGTCCAGGGTATTTCTATGACTTTGATACCTCGAGGCCTAGGGAAGGCTCTTTCTTTTCCCTCCAAAGGTGAACCCTTTGTTACCACTCGCCAGCTTTTCTCTAATGAAGAGATTTTGAAGCTGTTACAAAAGCAGACACGAGAAATGCTGGATGTTAAGAAGGTGATCAACTCTTCAGGAGTTTTCTCTTCCATGATCACTGATCCTGTGTGGAAGATGGTCTGTCAGTTTCTCCAAGACAGGTTTATGCCTGCAAAAACGCCATTCCATTACTTGTCCAAAGAGCTTTTCACAGCTTCAAGGATGGTGTTGAAAGGAGTAGCTATTGATTGGAGCACTTACCTACTCACTAAAATGGATCAACATTTCGTCAAAGTCACCAGGGGCAATGTTACCAATGTCACCTATGGATCGTACTTGTTTGCCTTTTTGACCTACTCAGGTTTACAGAAGAGTGTGCCTCCACCTCCTCCATCAGATCCAGTACCTCCTCCTCCACCTTCAGATGAGTCAGAACCCATTGATATAGAGGATGATGATTCTCCGCCTCCCCTGGTCATACAGCGAAAACACTTGAAGTGGGTAGCGGATTAAGCTCCTTCAGTTCTTCCTTCAGTGCCCATTCTTTCTACCTCTGGCAGTGATCTCCCTGGTTATCTCACATGTAATAACTTGTTCAGAGTACATCGAGAAGGTTCGTTGGATATATCAGTTCCCTCACTGAACAGACATTCAGAGTTCCATTGAATTGTCAGTGATAGCCTGTGTTCAACAGCTGTATGCTTCCTTTTATGACGAGTTGATGCAGTCTAAGGACCAGTTGCATAAGGCAACATCTGAGTTAGCCTCTGCTAAGGATACCCTAGCAGATTTGTTTAAGCAGATGGAGCAACAAACCCAACTGGTTGCAACCCAAAGAGATGAGATATCTTCTTTGAAGATCCAGTTTAACAGAGGCTCAATCAGAGGTTACTAGCCTTTCAGAGGAGAAGGAGAGGATGTCCAAAGACGCGCAGGAGTTTCAAACTCTTTTAGATGTCAAACTTTCAGCCTTACAGACTGCTAATGACACAGTGGAATTACAAGCTTCCCAAATCAAGTAATTGCAAGATCAACTGGCAAAGTCCCGGTTTGTTCCTCCAAGCCCTCATGTTCCCTTGATCCCTTCTATTTCACAGCAGGACTTGGCTACTCTTCAGAGACAAGCTACCTTGTGTCCTCTCTTCCAAGACAAAGTGGAAAGATTGCAATCCAGAATGGACTTGCTATGGTCTACATTTGAGCAGTATCAGGAATATGTTCCACCAAACCATTCTTTCTTTGTTCACTATCAATTACAGAAGTTGGCCTTCTACATGAAGCTTTCCATGATGGATTTACCTCTTCTAGAGGATGGATGGAGTGGGGCTTGGTCTGCTGAGTTGCTGACAGAGGTGGTAAGGATGGTGTTTGAAGATTCTGTCACGACCGATACCATGTTGATGTCCTATATGTATCTCTGAGGAGACTTGTTGATTCCAGATGAAGTGGATATGACTTGGTATGTAGGAGACGTGGTTTTACAAGCTGTTTTGTATGTCAACCATTTGGAGTTGCAAATAGCTGACATGTTTCAGAGTTACTCCTCCAAAGTGGCTAATTGCCCTGATAATTCCTGGCATACCATGATTGATTCTGTGGTCCTGAATCAAAGACAGAACACAGCCCCTACCTATGCCCAGAGTACTAATCAACTAAGGGTGGATCTCTTAGCTTATCTTTCAAAACATAATCCGTTTGATTCTACCTTTTTTGATGCGTATCATAGAAGATCTATCTTAGGACCTTCTGTTCCTACCCTCCTCTATTACCAACAAATGGCTCACCGATATGATATATATCTTTCCCTTTGTCAAACTAATTCCACAACTATCTTACCCCTTGTTTTCCAACCTTCATCTTTTCCTCAAATTTCCATCTTTAGACACTGTTCTTTTATTGAGAATAGAGTATTTTCCCCTTCTCCACCATGTCCTTCTCCATCCATTCATGTACCTTCTACCTTTCCTATTTATCAGCTAACACCATTTTTAAGTGCTTTCCTACAAATTTCAACCACTCCTTCTTTAAATCATTCTTCCTTTTATGATTTTGCCTACCCCTCTCTTCATCCACTTTTCCTTATTCCACTTCCCTCTCCTACCACTTCTATATCTCAACCACCTCAGTTGGTTAATGACTATGACGGGTTTGATCATCAGATTTCCAGAAGAAGGGGATGGAGCTCGAATGATTCCCTTACAGGACCTCAGATAAACTGGCCAGTCATTCCAGGGGAATGGACAGCTGCCAACCAAGCATATCAAAACTATATTCATTTTGCTCAGTAGTATTCACAGTCTGCAGATCCTTCAGTGAGATTAACTGCTCACTTTGCTTGGTATCTGGCGTATATGCATAGGCATTCTCATAATGATTCCAAGCCTATTCCAAAGTTGTGCATGAATGTCAATGTGAGCATTGATTCACAGCAGCTGGATATATTGTATTTTCATGCCCTTTGTTTGCCTAACAGATACCTTGTCCTGTTGGAAAGGATGTGCTGCCTTCAGTTGTTTCAGAATCCTCCCAGATCTACAATCCTTGTATATGGATCGTTTCCAAAATCATCAATCTTTTAAGAGGGATCATCTTCATTGATACCTTTTCCAATGTATGGTGGATGATTTTTAATGAAAATCTCTCTTTTTGGAGGAGTCATTCAGATGGTTGTGTTGTGTGTAGTGTTTGTGTTGTGGGTTGATTGATGTAATAACATCGTGGTGGTTGTCTATTGGATTGGCTTTCGTGCGAGCTACATATTTGAAGAATTGTGGTGATGGGGTCGTGGTTGGAGAGTTAAAGATGCTGAAAAAGAAGAAGAAGAAGAAGAAGAAACCTCTTATATCCTTTACAAGTTTGTTGTGATTTCTAGTTTGATAAGAAGTGTTAATGTATAAAGGGTTTTCCTTTCGTTGTATTTTTAATATCAAATACAGGTGATAAGTTGGGGTCGTGGTTGGATGGATTATTTTTGAAGATATATTGAAGATTAAAGTTGAGCTCTTGAATGAGCTTGTATTCCCTTTTTCCTGGGTCGCGAGGACGCTTCCTTATTAAGTGTGGGGATATGTTGAGTATTGAAATGATCTGTTTTTTGGCTGATTTTTGTTGTTTTTGAGAGCTGAATGGTTGATTTTATGAGATGATTGATTGGTTTGGAAGTGGTTTGAGAGTGTTTTGGATGATATTGATTATGTTTTGGAAGTTCATGATGATTTTCAGTGGAGATATGAGGTTCTGTGATGTTCTGATTGGTTCTGATTGGTTCTTTATACCTTCTGTTTTGTTCTGTTTTCTCTCTGAAAGGAGGGATGGAGTATTGATTGATAGGGTTTGAGATCTTGTGAAAGCTTATTGAATAGTTTTTGAGAGTTTGGAATGGTTTGAGTATGAGTTATGTGGTTTTGATGACCTTCTGGAACCTTCTGTAGGTCTTCTGTAGAGCTTCTGTCTCTGTTTTGTACTGTCTCTGTACTGTAGCTGTTCTGGTACTGTACTGTGACTATTTTGTATGCTTCTGTATGTGTTCTGTTGGATGAGAGTGTATCTTGGGAAAGTTTTCTAGCCTTGGAAAGAGGTGAATACAAGTGCAAAAGAGCTAAAAGAAGTGAAAGAAGTAGCTGTTGAAGACTCAAGTAAAGAATGAAGTGAAGTGACAATAGTGAGCTATGAAAAGACACTATAGTGGCTCTAGTGACTCTTCATATCAGCCATACCTCTTGGGAGGGGTATCCACGACCTAAGAAGGATTATTGAAGGTGATTATGAGAGATTGTAGTGAGAAGATGATGTATTATTGAGGGTGATTATGAGAGATTGTAGTGAGAAGATGATGTATTATTGATGGAGAGAGAGAGAGAGAGAGAGAGAGTCAGAGATAGCCAATTCTATTAAAATAGAGTGATTGTATGTGAGAGATTGAGAGAGAAGACTATGAAGACATTGAAGATGAATACTATGTGATGTATTTCCATTCAAAGATGGTGTATTCCTTTGCTTTCTTTGTTCTATTGATGGATTTTGTGAAGATATTCAAGAATATGGTTGATTCTATCAAATCCGTGGAAGATCTACATGATGCTGCATGAAGATTTGTTGTGCTTGGTGTTCTTTTCTTCATTGTGATAATATAAAACATAATAAACAAGCTTGTTGATGTTACAAGATAGATTTACTTGCAAGAGAATTCCCTTTTCCTTGGTGTTCCTCTTGGGGCTCCACAATTATCAGAGCTAAAATCCCATGACTGGCATAAGATATGTTAGGTTTGTACTATGAATGGATTGTAATTGGCGTGCGTATTTTGCTATTTGGAGTGTAGTCATTATTCATAATGCTTTCTCGTTTGTAGCAGTTTATACTACTGATCGCCATCGTAGGATGTCTTACTCTAGAAATGCGCGGGGCCATTTACAGGTTGTCGACTTTGGTGCAATGGATCTCACAGAAGGAGATTAAGACGTCCTCTATTGAATCCACGAGGCGGGGAGCAGTGGAGACGGTCTGTCTCTTTGAGAAATACCTGCCCAGTAGCATGCTCACGATATAAATCCACCTTCTTGTGCATCTTGTAGATGAAGTGGAGATTGCTGGACCTGTCCATACATGATGGATGTTCTTCTTGGAGCGCTTCATGAAAACCTTGAAAGTCTTTGTGCGACAACGAGCTTGGCCAGAAGGTAGCATGTCTGAAGGTTGGTTGGTGTCTGAGGCGCTAGTGCATATTTCACAATGGCTACCAACGATGGATCTAGACAACAAAATGCTATGGTTGCTGAAGGAGGATGATAGACTAACTGGAGATGTGGTGGTTGGAAATGGGGTAGAAAAAAGAATGGATGCCTCAATGGAGGAGAAGGTGAATCGCTTTTGTATGTTGCACCATGCCTCTATGGAGATGTGGCTTGCGAAGTACTAGATCGCTAGGCAAGATCAAGAGGAAGCGCGAGCTGAATTCTGACATAGTACGCATCATCGACCGATTTGATATCCCAAGGGCATGGAGAAGATGCCGCGGTTCATGTCAACGCGATGGTTGCATGGAGCTTTAATCGCAACATCTCGCGAAGGGATAGAGGTCTCAATGGAGGAGTGGGAATTCTCAATGGGATGTAGTCCAAAGATGATGAGGGGTTTAGGATTTGTCATATCTAAATTTTAAATGCGACATCTAATTTGAGTGTTTCAATGTACAGTACAAAATATATAGTGCAGCATCGTCGCGTGGGCTGCATTTTTGCGTGGAGCGTATTGACAAAATACGCTCCACAATGGACTGTGGTACTATGGCAAGGTTCGAGCAAGAGAGCCGACGATGAGCAACATATCCAAACATGGTTGTGGATGAGATGGAGTATTTTGGGAACTTGCAAAGTATTGTTATGGTGGATTACCATAGCTTCTCCATGATACTATTCGATGTGCAGTGGTTCAAAGTGGTACTTGGAGGAGCTGGAGCAATAGTTCGACGAGGTCCATCTGGATTTCTCAAAAAAAAAAATAGACGGATTTGCGCGACACCTTTGTGTTGCCGGCCCATTGTAAACAGGTGCATGGACTCATTTGTTTGATAATTGTATTACGACATGGTTTATGTCACAATGGTTTAAACTCTCTTGTACATGTTTGTGAACAGGTAATCTTCTATCCAAACCCCCAACAACCTCGATGGTGGTATGTTATACCTTCAACTCCGCAAAGTGAGAGAGTATATGATCAAAGCAATGTTCCGAGCATAGATGAAGATAATATGCAAATAGAGGGGTCGATATTACAAGGGGTGGAGGCCACCGAAAGCTTGGAGCCAGCATCGGCTAACAACGATGGAAATACATGAGTCCATTGAGAACGAGGTGGACTCATCCTTTTGTGGTGACATGTCTATCGACCTTCCAATGTATGTGGAGTTGTGTCAGGAGATTGACATGGGACCATAGGATACTTCATACTTGGAGAATGTACTTACTCAATTCGTTGACCAATTGCTTATAAGGGTACATAAGGTATGCATTTTAAGTGAGATCTTTTTTTTAGGATTTATATTACTGTAATTTGTATGATTTAAATTGATTATTCTAACATCATTTTTTGTCTGTGCAGGTGACATTTTCAGGATGAGTCGAGGGATGAGCGATAAGGAGTTACAGGATATCTTCACACGCATGTCTCTAGACTAGATCGCAAGATTCAGAGATATGGCAAACCAGGAGCTGTCTTGGTCTTCGTCAGGGCGCTCTTCTAGATCTACTTAGCATGATTAGATGCTTCAGCTTCGAGCAGACGAGCTCAATGCTCCAGACTTAGGCCAGAGTGAGGGAGTGCTTCAGGGTCAGGGGGATGCTGTAGAGATACGGATGCAGTGAGCCTGCGGTCGACAAGGGATACAGGTGCGACTCCTCGCTCTCGTGGCCCTTTTAGGGAGCGTGGCTCAGCCTCAGGTGGATGCTGTGGAGGCACGAACGCAGTGTCTTTGTCTCATCGTTCAGCTAGAGTTGCATCACCTCCAGGATTTATCACACATGTGGGGTCGTCTACTCTAGTTACTCCAGCTTTTGCTCAGTCGTCAGTGTGGCACCCCTATGGGTGCCACTCCGAGAGATATTACCCCAGTCGGTACACCGGATGCACAGGGGTCTTCTGGATATGCCCAAGAGCGTGGACGCAGATGAGAGAGGACCCATCTTAGGCAGAATCCAAGGGGATATGGATATCTAGTCGATGATAGGTTAGGAGCCATCATCATGAATGATGAGGAGAGGAGGGTGATGGCTCGCATGAGAGAGTTATGCCAACAAGTTTTTCGACACAACGTCTTAGATCATTAGAAGAACATATTGAAGGGGAGCAAGGACTACATAGTAGCATCCTTGCATGAGGAGTTTCTGGTTCTAGCCTCAGTAGATAGATTTTCTACGGGCTGGATGATGGATTGCATGCGTGCATATATGTCACACATATGATCCAATGCACGCAAGGTAATCAAGAGTGGGGCTGCAAAGCCCAAGTGGTTAGATGTGGACAAGTGGCGTCGACTGAGGGAGGAGGCTACAGATTCTCCAAGATGTTGGAGTCAGTAGCGCGAGACGGTGAGGACACGACTCGAGGCCGGAGTGGTCCATCATCTTGGGAGTGGCGGCCACAGGACATATTTGGAGGACTTTGTAAGTTTTTCTTTTGTTTTGCTTGTTTATTTTTTTGCAATATCCTTTGTACTGATAATCATGTTTCTAACAGTTAGCATTTTGTTTTCTTTGCAGCACTCCATTACAAATTACGATCCGATCGGCCTTGAGACTCGATATGCAGAGAGGCATGGTCTCACTTCATTGATCGACCGATTGTATAGACGCGGCGGCCCTGTAAGTCACTCATCTTTCTTGTCCGTAGTTACCATGTTTAATTAGAATGCATTATTGTATGGTGGACTGATATGTTTTTTCTTTTTTTGCAGAGTCCGTTCGATGCTCCTTTGCGGCGGGACAAGCTTTCGCAGGGCGAGGATATGTAGCTCGCCCTTGGATCCCTGGAGCTAACACACCTTTATTTTTTGGTCGCCTGATCTATATAGACATTTCCAATGTATTAGTGATATCTTGTCATGATTGTACCAACCGCTTATTATGCGATCATGTATTTATTTCATGTATCAGTGTTATGATTTCAGTATACTTTATTTTTGTTTGCAAGCACATTGGTCACAGTGTAGAAACTATTTTGTATGGCTCTAATAAAGCACACAGTGCTGCTGCCCTGCCACAATTTTTTTTTCTCCCTGTTACCGTCGCTATTAGCATCAATCATTTTATTGCTCACGTCGTTATTGGCGTCGTTATTTTCGTCGCCAATCGTCGCTATCAGCGTCATTTGCGACACTGATATCGACGCCAATACTGACGCTGATACCGACTATTCTATGGCATCACCAATAACAACGCTTTTTGCGACGACGGGGACAAATTTTGTTATTTGCATTTTCATCGCTTTTAACGTCGGTATAAGGCCTATATATTGTAGTGATGCACATCATTTGATTTCAAACTATTGACCCATGATGAATGTGAGGCTCCGTATATTGTAGGTTTAGTATAATTATTTTCTTAGGGGATTGATTTAGTGAGGAATATACTATCTTTGGAATAAATATTGTGAAGAGGAAACTTTGTGCATATGTATTATATGTTGAGACGGCTCAATCTTGGGGCCAATCCTTGGGGTGTAGGAGAGGCATAGTAGGGCCACAATGATAATTGGGGGGTTCTCCCTTTGTTTGTGTTACGAGGTGCTAGCCACCTATATGTTTGGTTACTCCTACTTGAAATTGGGAAGGGTATCGTGTTGGACTATAAATTGGTTCATAATGTCCATATGCTCCTGGCCGCAAGGCCATGGAGTTATTTAGGTGAGTATAGGAGGCCTAGCTAGAGCCCTAGAGCCCATGTGAGGCCCATTTTTTGTCATGACAGAAGTTTAGAACAGATGGTGGGGTGAGTTTAACTCAAAGGAGTTTGAAGACTTTCGCAAGAGAGCAAAGGGATTAAGCATCAATTGATGAAGCCTCATACAACTTAGCACAATTGTGGAAATGGCAAGGTGCATGCTTTTAAGGGAAAGGGATTGCTTAGCCAATTTTGGGTAAAAGCTATTAATACTGCAATCTACATTCTCAATCGAAGTTAGACAAAGACTCTTAAGGGCAAAACTCCTCATGAGGCCTATTTTAGTAAGAAACTATCTATCTCGCATTATAAAACTTTTGGATGTGAATGCTATGTCCATGTTCCAAAGGATAAGAGTAAAAATTTAAATCCAAAAAGCACAAAATGTATCTTCTTGGGTTATAGTGATGAACAAAAGGCTTAGAAATTATATGACTAAGAGGTAAAGAATATCATAGCAAGCTATGATGTGGTGTTCAAGAAGCAGTCACATATAGTGAAGGAGGAGAATATAAGTTCTTCCACTTTATCATCTAGTGAAGAAGTAGTCCACTATGAACCTATCCCAAGAGCTATCTCTATTCTCAAGGAGGAAGCATGGTATTCAAATGATGAGGAAAAAGCTCACCAACATGCAATCACATCACTGGAAAAGTCATTGCCATGATGGATGAAGAAACTCTATAATTGTAGCAATCCTATGCCTACCACAACTGACAAAAAGGCAGATGGACTAAGGACGTCATTGAGAGTAGAGGAGTAAAGAAGAGCTTCTACTCACACAGTCAATACGACTGAGATTATGAGAGAAGTAAAGGAGCCAATAGACTTGGAAAAAGCACTTGCCAATCCAACATGGAGAGCATCTATGCAAGCTGACTATGACAACATCATGAAGAATGACACTTGGGAGCTAGTGGATAAGCCAAAAAAGAGTAAGATTATTGGCACTAGCTGAGTCCAAAAGATAAAGTGTAAGGCTGATGGAAGCTTAGAAAAGTAAAAGCTAGATTAATTTTAAAGGGATTTTCACAAATTGAAGGATTTGATTTTCAAGAATCATTTGCTCTAACTACTAGAATGACTACTATTCACATAGTACTTGTAGCAATGGTGGCTACTCATAAGAAGTGGCTAGTTTACCAAATGGATGTCAAATCAGCATTCTTGAATGGTGACTTCAAGGAGAAGGTGTATGTGGCTCAACCCACAAGGTTTTGGGGTCCCCCCATTCTGAGAACAAAGCTTGTAAACTAAAGAAGGCATTGTATGCTGAAACAACTCCCTAGGGCATGGTACCAGCATACAAATAAATTTTTTCTAGGTTTTAATTTCAAAAGATGTGTCTCAAATGTTAGCTTGTATGTTTACAAGGATAGTGAAAAGTCTATAGTGATTGTTCTATATGTAGATAACCTTGTTATTATAGGTGACTATGAAGATATGAGAGCTAAACTTTGGGACTCCTTTTTGAAGCACAAAAGTGGTTGGGAGGCATAAAATACCAATTTTTCATGGAAAATAAAAACGGTTGCGGATGGTCAAGCGAGAGTTTTCTCAAGTAGAGTTTGATGCAAGGAACGCAACGCAAGTTTCGATTCGTCAATTGGAGGTAGTTTGACCCCCATTTAATCCTCGCAAGGCTTCGCGTTATTAAGCGACTACAAGATCTTGGAGCTGGAAAGAACACGACAGGCCTAGATTGATATATTTTGACACCACGAAGCCATTAGTGTCTTTTGCAAATCTGAGCTCATTTACCCTCCAAATAGGCTGAAACAACTTTATTTATAGTGTGAACACTCAAAAGTAAACTAGTTATTTTAATGTTTAAGAGCTTAATAACTTGCTTAAGAGCTTTAAGCCCAAATTTTACATGATGTGGGGGGAGGGATGTCATTTTTTTTGGTGCCCTATTTTTTAATTAAGAAATGGATGATTGCACCCGTTGGCATCAAGGGGAGGCAAGAAGGGACTGAGATGTTGTTTTTCCACACCTTCAATTACTTCAAATAGATCAGAAAATGACTAAGTAAATGAAAAATTCAATTTCTAGTCTTTCTCTCTCCTCTCTCCTCTTGATGTGTGTTTTCATGCGTTAATCAATGAGAGAGGGGGTGGACTGAGACACGAGATATGGATTGTGGGATGATGGTGGAGCAACATGGAGCATAGATTGCGGTTGGAAGGAGTGTCAATGCAGCTGTTGGGGAGCATCAATAGACCTTCCAATCACGAGATACGTACGATATAAAGCACGGTTCTATAAGTCATAAATTTAATAATTTTATGATAAATTCTATTTGTAAATGGTTGAAAATAGTTGTACTTTCTTGTTAATGTTGTGATCTATTAGAAATCTTAAGAAAATTAGAAAAAATTAGTCGTCTAATAATTTCTCTATAAACACGCAAAACCTGCAACATTGCGATTTTAAGGAAAATCATCAGTTTTTGGGGTTTGGTTGTGTATATAGTGTTTTTATGGAATGGAATCTGATATAAAAATAAATCTTAGCAAGTCTAATCAATTCAAATCAGTTTAAAAATTTGATATTTATCAATAAATAAATAGAGAGAAAAAAAAGAGAAAAATAGGTTTTTTGAATCTAAAAAATATAGAAAAATCACATTTATGTTTGTGGATGTATGATAAGGCTGAGGCATGAGGTTTCATCCCTATATTTATATTAAAGTGTTATTTACTACTTTTATGAGAAAAAATAGATTAAGAATACTCTCTAAATCTACCACCGAGAAGGGGGTGTAAAGGGCTGATAATATACTAAATTCTAATTTTTTTCTAATGTATGGCATATACAACATGTGGTTTTGAAAATTAAGAGGGTCCGGTAGCACGAGCATGCTCGATGTTAGCCCTATGCAACATAGCAATTACATTTAGAGTAACGGCATGAAAAGAAAGGTTTTTATACCTTCACAATGTTGGTTGTTGATGAAAAAATGTTTGTGCATTATGAATCATACACAATTGCATTGCATGCAATACGTGGTATTATCCTGGATGCATAGCAATTGTTTTCATGAACACTCACCTACGTTGAGGAGGTGAGGTACCCTAAGCTATAGGGCTAGTGATTGATCTCTTTAGGAAGTGTGCAGGGTGAGAAATATATTACATATCCTAGAATGATTGATTAAAAGAGTGGAGCATGTATCATATGTGTTTTTATGTATGGGCATCGTGATCTTGGGACCAATCCCCAAGGTGTAGGAGAGCTACACTAGGGACGCCGCAATCAGTCAAGGGGCACTCCCTTTGTCTATGCTTACGTAGTGTATTACACCAATATGTGTAGGGACTCCCTTTGAGGAGTGTGGGAAGGGTTATCCATTGGATTACAATCCATACAAACGTGAAGTTCTATATTAGAGGTTAGGGTAGTATACCCCTTAGACACTACTGGCCATAAGGCCTTGGGGTGGTTTGGGTGTGTAGTAGAGGCATGGCTAGAGTCATAGAGCCAATGTCGGGTCCATTTTAGGTCTTGACAGGTGGTGCATTTGCTGGGTGCCGCTAATAAGAGTGGCAGTCTACGAATCTCGGTCGATAGGGACCAGTTTATTAATATATGCCAAAAGACAATAAAATAGATCCAAAAGACTATCAAGCTGAGCTTCAAAAGCAAGAAAGAGTTGAACAGAATAGACAATGGGCCAAAATTATTGGGTGATATTCTCTGGAGTGGTCCAATATCTCCATATGGCATAATTGTTAATATCAAGTTTTTCCCCCACTATCTGGGTTATGTTGTCAATCCTATCTACATTAATTATATTGTATTAGACAATATCTAGTCAGTGCCTGACTTCCTGGCAAGCCAGCAAGTCTAACTTTCTAACTGTAGTCTTTGACTGTTTATGACAAATTTTTACAACAAATTCACTGTTGAAACTAGATTATTTCACCCTTAACATCTCAATTCCATCCACAAACATGTGGCATAACCCGTAGGTACATCAGTCAACACATAGACCATGTAGGTGCTTTTAAAACACTATCTCATGCAACCTTACTACAATCAAGCAAACATGTGGTCTAAAATTTGCAGACTGTCAATAACGAGCAGCTAATTCACGGCCAAAACAAAAATTTATACATGTCATACATGCTCCAAAAATTCTCAGACATCTGCTAGTACATGTAGAATTCCATACATGATCATACGGGCACAAATGGGTGCATATACATCAAGTACAAGTGTTATAAATCTGCTCACTGGTTGCAAACGCAAGACACTGACAACCAAGGTGTAATTTAGCTCAAGAATATCCTCAAATCACTTCATGCATTTGCTATACTGTGTGTAGGGATCAATACATGACCATACCGGCATCCATAAATTATGTCTTCAAAGAAGCAATATCATATAATGCATTTACTGCTTGTAACCAACCAAGTAGATGTCAATGCATTTGTTTCCAACTTCAACCTTCAGCATTCAGTATCCTCAAATACTCTTCTTAATCCATTAGACATTCAAAAGAAATATGCCAGGTTATACAAATGACAAAAGCCTTCTAATGTCATGTATTGCTTCAATAAAAGACAATGCTTGCTGTCCAGAGTAAATGATTGTTTTCAGCCTGTGAAAATTTTCCAGATCTGAGTATTCTAGAAAGAAATTCCAGCTCAAAGGCACAAAATCAAATCCATATGTCCTCCTTGCATATATCTATGCTCCAATGATGCTTCTGGGTATATTAGAGAGCTCCAAGCTCATGTTAGAGATACATGCATGCTGTATGTTGTCTATATATAGCAAGAAGTCTTTAATTCTAGACATGTAATGAGTTATTCCAGCTCATATATCATCTCCAAGCAATAGCATATCACGACATCAAAGGACCTTGCGAGAAGCATTTCCAAGCAATACATAGCCTAGTAAGTGTTTGTTGAGTTTTTTGGCAACTAAGGAGGCTCCCTTAGCATTAGACACTGCAAACACATAGACTAGTATGATGATCACATCAGCAGCTCCACAATGAAATGATGATCAATGCTTGCTCTTGAGTTCTCACTAAAGCCTCCACAATGCTCTAGACAAGTCACAAACAACCTCTTGAGAAATGGAAAACCAAATTATGCAATGCATACCTTCAACCGAAGCAATGGCAGTCAGCCCCTCTTGTCAAGAGCCCTAAATCTTCAAGTTCCAATCTGCTTCACAAATGCTATCCACCACAATGCCCATTCATTGCTCTGATACCATGTTGAAAGAGAGAGACAGAGATTTGAACCAAAAGAGAGTAGCAATGTGCTCTCTTCTCTTTATTTCATTATATCACTAACTCATCTAACTGAAGTGAATACAACACACTAAGGTCTGTCAGACCATTCACACCAAGTACGTGGATGCCAATGAGAGGCTCATTTAGAGATGCACTATGTAGGATTTCAAAGCATTTTTGTGGATCTCTAAAACTTTTCAATGAAAATTGAAGATTTAAAGCTTCAAAGTGGTCGTTTATGCAAAGTGTTCAAGGTGCAAGACATGGAACATTTTAAAGGTAGAGGCATAGTGAAGCACAAAGTCAAGTCTACAAGGAGTGTAGAAGAGTTCAGTCATTAGTTACTCATCATTTTTACAAATTTGAGGCACCATTTTATGCTCCAAGACCTTAACTTATTTTAGAATACAAAAGAGGGACATGTTTTTGGCCAAAAAAGGTTCCAAAATCATAAGCGCATGCCCAATTTTAAGTAGCACTTATGGTAGGGTCTAAATGAGTGATTTTTTAAATGTGTCCTCTCATTGTGAAGAGAGGAAGAAAGGAAAAAAACAAGCAAAATATGAAAAAAACCTTCTTGGGCTTCTTGTGATGATCTCCTTCTCTTCAGAGCCTACTTTCCTTTCTCTTTGTGATGATACTATTTATGTGGCCTCTTTTGAAAAAATGAGAAATTAAAAAAATTAGTCTTTCTTTGTTCTTACAGAAATTTAGTATTTCTCTCTCCTCCATTCCCACACACATATTGTCGATTCTTATGGGAGAAGGGGGAAGGGGTGTGTGTGTGATATTCTAACTTTAATTTAAAATCTTTTTGACTTCTCGCAAAAATGGACTTGAAGAATTGTAAATCATTAAATGGAGAAGATCTCAAGAAAAATGACCTGAGGATCGTAACCCGACATTTTTTTGGATTAACAAGGACTGTAGCCGTCTGTCACGAGAGTTATCGCATGAATGAGAGTTGTGAGCCATAAGTTAAAGTTGACCAAACACATTTAAAACTTGGCAAGTAAGGTAAGTCACAAAAGCTTTAAGCTATATAGCTTAATGCTTTATAAAAAGAAGAAGATTGAGAAGAAGATGACGATGAATAGCCCTCCCCCCCTTTCTTTATGAAAAAAAATGGTGCACTATCTTTTCCAATTAGGCATCTCTGATTTTGAACCAAAAAGCTTGAATTCACCTTTAGTAATTCAACAGTTAACTCCAACAATCTCCCCTCTTCTCAATTCGATGAGAGGCTTGGGTTGAAGCAAGATCATCCAGGAGCTAGGCGAATCAATCATAGCATCTCTGACAACCTCTCTAGACCTCAAAGATCAACTCACTAGCATCAGATTGCATCTTGAAAGCTTCAGATTGTTGATTTTGCCAAGATCCCTTCCATAAAGATCTCTTCTTCTTAGCCACAATCGTTATTCTTTAATTTAGCTATAAATAAGAGGCATGGGGAGCCATTGAGGGCAATCCAAGCAAGAGGGGAGAGACCCTTCTTAGGATATAGAGCAAGAGGGAGTGGCACAAGAGAAGTGCAAGCACAAGAATTTCTCATCACAAAGACAAGGAGGATACTCTGTGAGCTCTTGAATTCAAATCCTCCATCCCTTCTATTCTATTTCTCTGTGGAATCAAGACTCTTTCCAATTTTTCTAAATTCTTGGTGGTCGCCTTTCCCCTTGTTAATAAAAAATTTTCCAATGTGATTTCCCCAAAGCTCCTTTGCCAAAATCCCCTTCTTGCAATCTCACGATTAAAAACCATGGCCCCGAAGAAGAAAGTTACGAAGGTCGGGGAAGCAAGAGCTGTCAATAACGCTACGGATGCAATTACTACAAATGGAATAGCGAGTATGGGGATTACAAATGAAGCTACGAATACCATCAACCAAGTACTCATTATGGATCCTCAGGTACTAATTTAAAAAAAATAAAAACAACTAGCATGCCTTCATCCCATGAATATGCAAGATTTTTTATTCAATCTCTGCATATAATCTCTTTAAAGAATTCTTAACTACAAATTCCTAGGGGTAACTTGGGTCTATACAAGATGAACCTAACCAAGTACAAGGAAGCTACTGTGTTTCAAAAAGATTTAATATTTTTTATTTGTATTGATCTAACGAAGCCTCTGATGGATAATCACAGACTCAATTTTTTGGTATATATAGAGGACCTTGTGATAAATTGTCAAGAAAATACTTTTCATAATAAACTTACCAATATTTATTTTATCATGGGCAAGGACCCACAAAATTCTAAGGGAGTTATTCTCAAGTATGAAATTCTTGTTTAGATTTAGTCCAAACTAGTCCCCAAGGAAGGGGCAATCCAAGAATACTATTGAAAGGTATTGCCACACTTACGCTAATTTTGCCACTTATGCTAAATTGTCTCGATGTTATCAATATTTGAAAAGAAAATATTTTTCTTGGAAATAAACTTGTTAAAATTTTATGTATAATGCATTCGAAATGAGATGTTTGTGATTGCAAGCTAGGTACTGATCTTTTCTAAAAACATTAGACTAAAAGGTAGATGATTGAGTACAAATCACTGACTCAAGCAGTATTTCGATGAGCACAGAATGTCGACTGAGGCAGTGTTCTTAATGGTGCTAGACCTCCCTAAGGCCAGTGTAAATAAAACCTACTCCAAGGGGTTTTTCTTTTTATTTTGTGTTAGTGAGTATAAACCAATCATGACGCGAAAGGTCTTGACATAGGGAACTCTTGTTTGTAGGAGGGGTAAGGATATCAAGGGGTTTTGGTCATAAACTCCTTAGGCTCTTACCAATTTCCAACTACTCTTTGGTTTCTAGATTGTATCCTAGAAGTTCCAATACTAGTTGGGGAACAGAACTTGGAGAGAATAATACTTCAAACAAAAAACATTGTAAAAGTCATTTTTAAAAAATGAACTATTAAGAAGGAATTGCTTTACTATGTTTTTGTGTCATAATTTAAAGGTGTGTAATGAATTGGTATTAGGAGATAATTCAAATAGCCTGTTTTTATATGTTGAACCTAAACGGGTAGGTAATTAGGTAACTAAAACTACTCTCTCAAGGGAAGTGGGAGGATTGATCCAAACCTATGGCTGGGTGGTCTCGATAAACCAAGAGCTTTCCTAAGAAGAAATAAAAATTGCGCATGATATTCCATTAGAAACTAGAAAGCCTAACTCGCATCACTTTAGAACCTTGGGCAGAAGAGATTTAAAGTAACATGCTTCTCCCATTGATTTAAAACCCAACACAATGGAAGTCCATTTCAATTAGCAATTCCTATAGGGAATGAAATCTTGAGCCGCTAATAATAATCAATTGTTAGTAATTGAATTGATAAAAAAGACTTAGGTCATCCTCGTGGTAATGGCTAGAACTTCCACTGCAAGATAGACATACTGCCAAGGAAAGTTTAGGTGGGCACGTTATAGTTGGTATCAATGCACACATTGATGTAGGACACAATGCAAGTAAATAAAACTAGTTATATTTACATCATAAAATATATTTCCCTTAAATAGTGAAATCTTCTCTTGTTGATATATGTTTTTGATTTCTAGTAGAAAGAAAAACCTTGGAAACGATTCTTGATTTTCCAGGTTATATTTATGTCTACAATGCACTCCTCTAGCTTCAACTGGGAGAAACCAAATGATGCGGATATTAGATCAGATATACAATCCTTCACCCTTGTATTACGAAAGGTGTGGATGTTAAGTGGAGGGTATTGTTACATTGACACAAATCATCTTTCTTAGCTCTATAATAATTTAAAGAGGTTAAGGTGGATGGAAGCCATTAAGGTTGCCAAGATTTATCTCTTCTATGATGCCAGAGTAAACTCAAACATGTTCACTAGAGGGCGATATATCAAATTAAACCACTATATGTATAAGGAGGTTACAAGGATTATATCGACTAATTGGGTCATCGTTGTAGGATGCTCCAATTTCCACAACTACAAGAAAGATGGATTACTTGATCTTCCTCTGAAATATAGATTTTTGGATATCTATTCTCAGAAACTCGAGGAATCCACCTTGTAGAATATGTAAGATATCATGTGAGTTCAAAAGAAAGGATATTGTATTTAGTAAAATTTATAGGATTATACTTATAAAAGGGGTTTTTTAATTACAATTTGAAAAAAATCTGTAAGTTTTGTAAAGTAAAAGGGGTCATCTTAAAACCTTATAGCATGTAAAGAAAGGGTATTTCTTAATATCCTTTGAACGCATGTTATGTAGATTATTTATTATAGGTGGATCCCCTGAGAGTCCTAATTACTATGCAATGGATGTATCTCAATGCCATGTCTGGATTGTGGTAGAAAAATCTTTTCCAAGAATAATATGAGCTCCCAAACTACTCGAATAATGTATTCTCTTCCTATTGACATAAAGAATTATTTTTTCCCATTCATTTGTCTCCTTGATAATCAGAAATAGTGGAAAGATATTATCCATTTGATGAGTTTTTTAATTAAAAATAAAACTCTCTTTTGAAGTATAAACCCTCATCATTATTAGAAGGACAAGTAGTATATAATTTCTTTCCTAAATTAATGAGGTAGAATAAGCAAGTAAACATTTTTTTAAATAAATATGATTGGAAAAAAAATTGATAATAAAATTACATAATTCCTCAAAATGTCACCCTAAATTTCAATACTATGAAAGCTCAAGAGAAGAAATTTCTTCTCAAGCGGTATAAGCCATCAGAGTTTGATGGTAAAGGGAGGGACATCCCAACTGAGGCAAAAGCATGGATAGAATCTATGGAAGACTATTTCACTGCTACAGGGACCACACCATCAAATCAAGCCATGATCGCCAAACTAAAACTCACAAGAGATGCCTGTCTTTGGTGGAAACAACGATGCAAGGACCAAAGAACATCCAAAAGCGCTATCACTTGGGACAAGATTAAGGACGTGGTATGTGGGAGATATCTTCCGCCCATATATCAAGCCCAAAAGATGAACAAGCTCTTCAATCTAAAGCAGTTAAGCCTAAGCCTAGAAGCCTACTACAAATTCGTAACACTTCTAAAATATGCACATGTGATGGATGTTTCACAGCAAGTATCCAAATTTTTCAATGGTCTAAATCCATCCTTGAATACACATCTTGAATCAATGAGACTATCATATTTATAAGATGCATTAATGCAAGTAGCTCCCATAGTTCAAGAGATTGAACAAATGCCAAGGAATGCAAACATTTGGAACATAAACAATCAGAATAAGGGCAACTTCCAAGGTTATGCAAAAAGAGCCCAAGGACAGTACCAACCAAACAAGACGAAGAAGGCCAAATCAAATGTAATGGAAAGCTTTATACCATAGAGGCATTGCCCGAAGCTTAGCCAAAGTTAGTTTTGTAGGCAAAGCCAAGATGCTAGGGGAAAGGTCATTGGAATAAACCTAAAGGAGATTAGTAAATGATAAAGATTTTACAATGGAATCCAATATGAAAAGAGCTAAAGTACAAACCATTCTCAATAAGAAGTGTCCAAATTGCCAATTCTCAGAAATTCAAACACCAGCAGATTATCAAGGTAAACCCTTTCCAATTTTAATTGTTGTGGAAGTACCCACTCTTTCGTATCACCAAAATGTGCAAAAAGGCTAGGAATAAAGACTATTCTTTCACCTAGAATGTTTGTGGAGTTAGCAAACTGCAAAGAAGTTCTATCAACACAACAAACTAGCAAGGTAGAATTTAACTTGGGTGGCAATTCTTCCCAAATGAACTTCTGATGAATTATGAACCTTGCGACTTATGAGTGTTTGCTAGGAATGGATTGGCTAATTCCAAATAATGCCCATATCCATTGCAAAAAGGGCCAAATGACATTTCAAAACTCAAAGGGAGAACAAGTAACCACTCAGGGAGAAGCAGGAAACCCTAAGGTTCACAGCTGGCTAAAGCCTCCCGAATAGTAAAGGGAATGAAGAAATGATCACTATCCATCTATCTCATTATCCTCCAAAACACTCTCAAACCACTTCCAAACTAATCAATCATCTCATAAAATCAACCATTCAGCTCTCAAAAACGACAAAAATCAGCCAAAAAACAAGTCATTTCAACACTCAACATATCCCCACACTTAATAAGGAAGCGTCCTCGCGACCCAGGAAAAAGGGAATACAAGTTCAGGGAAAAGCTCAACTTTGATCGTCAATATATCCTCAAAAAGAATCCATCCACCACGATCCCAACTTATAACCTGTTTATAATATAAAAATACAACGAAAGGAAAACCCTTTATACATTAACACCTCTTAGTAAACTAAAAATCACAACAAATTTGTAAAGGATATAAAAGTTTGCTTCTTCTTCATCTGCATCTGCTTCAATTCTGCATCCACGAACCCATCACCACAATTCTCCAAAACGTAGCTCGTACACGAAATCCAATAGGAAACCACCACGTTCGTTTGACATAAATGAACTCACAACACAAACACTAATACACAACACAACCATATGAATGACTCCTTCAAAAAGAGAGATTTTCATTAAAAAGCTTCCACCATACATTGGAAAGGTATCAATGAAGATGATCCCTCTTAAAAGATTGATGTTGTCGGAAACGATCCATAGACAAGGATTCATCTACAAAGTTTTTGGGAGGATTTTGAAAAAATTGGAGACAGCACATCCTTTCCAACAGGACCAGGTATCTGCTAGGCAAACAGAGGGCATGAAAATACAATATATCCAGCTGCTGGGAATCAATGCTTACATTGACATTCATGCACAACTTTGGAATAGGCTTGGAATCATTATGAGAGTGCCTATGCATATACGCCAGGTACCAAGCAAAGTGAGCAGTTAATCTCACTGAGGGATCTGCAGACTGTGAATACTGCTGGGCAAAATGAACATAGTTCTGATAAGCTTAACTGGAAGCTGTCCATTCTCCTAGAATTACTGGCCAATTGATCTGCGGTCCTGTAAGGCAATCATCCGAACTCCATCCCCTTCTTCTGGAAATCTGATTATCAAACCCGTCACAATCACTAACCAACTGAGGTGGTTGAGATAAAGAAGTGTTAGGAGAGGGTAGTGGAATAAGGAAAAGTGGATGAAGGGAAGGATAGGAAAAATCATAAAAAGAAGAAAAAGTTAAAGAAGGAGTGGCAGAAATTTGGAGGGAATCACTAAGGAAGGGTGTTAACTGATAAATAGGAAATGTGGAGGGCACATTAATGGATGGAGAAGGACAGGGCGGAGAAGGGGAAAATACCCTATCCTCAATAAAGGAACAGTAAGTAAAAATGGGAATTTGAGGGAAAGATGAAGGTTGGAAAAGAAGGGATAAAATAGTTGTGGAATTAGATTGATAAAGGGAAAGATATATAGCATAGCGGTGAGCCATTTGTTGGTAATAGAGGAGGGTAGGAACAGAAGGTCCTAAGAGAGATCGTCGATGATAGGTATCAAAGAAGGTAGCATCAAATGGATTATGCTTTGAAAGATAGGCGAAGAGATCCATCCTCAGTTGATTAGTACTCTGGGCAAAGGTAGGAGTTGTGTTTTGTCTTTGATTTAGGACCACCGAATCAATCATGGGATGCCACGAATTATCATGACAATCAGCTACTTTGGAGGAATAACTCTAGAACATGTCAGCTATGCGCAACTCCAAATGATTGACATACAAAACAGCCTGTAAGACCACATCCCCCACATACCATGCCATATCCACCTCATCTGGAATTAACAAGTCTCCTCGTAGATACATGTACGGCATCAACATGGTATCTGGCGTGACAGAATCCTCAAACACCATTCTGACTACCTCTGTCAACAACTCAGCAGACCAAGCCCCACTCCAGCCATCCTCTGGAAGAGGTAAATCCATCGTGGAAAGCTTCATGTAGAAGACCAACTTCTGTAAGTGGTAGTGGACAAAGAAAGAATGGTCTAGTAGAACATATTCCTAAAACTGCTCAAATGTAGACCATAACAAGTCCATTCGGGACTGCAATCTTTCCACTTTATCTTGGAATAGAGGGCACAAAGTAGCCTGTCTCTGAAGAGCAGCCAAGTCCTGCTGTGAAAGAGAAGGAATCAATGGAACATGAGGGCTGGGAGGAACAGAGCGGGACTTTGCCAGTTGATCTTGCAACTGCTTGATTTGGGAGGCTTGGGATGCCACTGTGTCATTAGCAATCTGTAAAGCTGAAAGTTTGTCATCTAAGATAGCTTGGAACTCCTTCGCTTCTCTGGACATCCTCTCCTTCTCTTCTGAAAGGCTAGTAACCTGGGATTGAGCCTCTAGTAACTGGGTCTTCAAAGAAGAAATCTCATCGCTTTGGGTGGCAACCAGTTGGGTTTGTTGTTCCATTTGCTTAAATAAATCTGCTAGGGTATCCTTAGCAGAAGCTAACTCGGATGTTGCCTTATGCAACTGGTCCTTAGACTGCATGAGCTCTTCATAAAAGGACGCGTACAGCTGTTGAACACAGGCTGTCACTAACAACTCAATGGAGCTTTGAATATCTTTACAGAGGAAAGAAATGGCATCTCCTGAGACTAGATTGTTCAGGGAGGGAACTGAGATCTCCAAGGATCCTTCTCGATGTGCTCTGAACAGGTTAGTACAAGTGAGATACCCAGGAAGTTCACTGCCAGAGGTAGCAGGGATAGGTACTGAAGTAAGTACGGAAGGAGCTTTATCCGCTACCCTCTTCAAGCGTTTGCACTGTATGACCAGGGGAGGCGGAGAATCATCATCCTCTATGTCAATGGGTTCTGACTCATCTGAAGGTGGAGGAGGAGGTACTGGATCAGATGGAGGAGGTGGAGGCACATTCTTCTGTAAACCTGGAAGGGGTGTGTATGTAATGCAGAAATGCGCACAGAAGAGTCCCCCAAAAGAAGTGAATTGAGTAAAGGAAAAGTAAAGATCACTGTGGTGACAGGGAGGAAGGAGGAGGAGGGAGAGGAAGGAGGAGGGGGGGCGGCGGGTGGAGGAGGAGATGGAGGCGGCGCGCAATCCAGGTGGTGACGTCGGGCGGCGAGGGCAGGTCAACGGCGGCGTACGGTGGCGATCGCGGGCGGCGAGGGCAGGTCGACGGGCAGGCTCCTGGGCGGACGGCGTGGCTCCTGGGGCGGCAGCGCTGGTCAAGGGAGGAGAAGGGGGGAGGAAAGAGGAAGGGGGGAGGAGGAAGGAAGGAGGAGAGAAGGGGAGGGTGGGAGGAGAGGAGAGGGGCAAAGAAGGAGAAGAAGAAGGGGAAGGAGGAGTAGGAGGAGGGGGGAATGCAGGAGGAGGAGGGGAGAGGAGATGGAGATGAGGAGGAGGAGACGCAGGAAGAAGAGGGAGAGGGAGGTGGTTGGAGGGAAGGGGTTGGGGAACAGAGGAGGTGGTTGGGGGGAAGGGGTGGGCAGGGCCCAAGGGAGTAGGGGGTGGGCAGGGCCAAGGGGGGTAGGGGGTGCCCTAGGGAAAGGTAAGGGTGGGAAGGGATGGGCGCGTACCCCCGTCCCGCGCACGTGCGCGGGGCGGGGTAAAAAAATTTGCCGTGACGGGATTGAAATGGCACCGGGATGACGGTACGGGTCATGCGGACACGACCAGGGCGCGTGGGGACACGTAAAATCGAAAAAGGGCGCGTTCACGCGCAAAACGGGCACGCGAATATACGTAAAAATAAAGAAAAATTAATAACTCCCAATCCGGACGTCAAAACGAAATAGTGTAAAAACAAAAAGTGGGCAGGACGACAGGGAGAAAACAAGAAAAATATATGACGGAGGTTTCGAGAGGGGGAAAGGGCGGTCACATGCAAAAAACCCAAAAAACGAACCAAAAACGCAATTAAAAATTAATATCAAAAAAATCCCTACATCAGAATAGGTGCAGAAAAAAGGAAAACTGTACAGAAAGATGTGTCCGACAATCCTATCACATCAAAACATAATTCCGACGGAGATAAGACACGTTCACATGGAAAAAACCCAAAAAACAAACCCGAAAATGGGATCGGAAATTAACATCGGACGAACCGTGCACCGGAATGACATGCAGTAAGAAGGAAAAATGTCCGTAGGAAGGAGTGGCACAGGGTTATCACGTTAAAGCGCAGTTCCGGTGGAAGTAGGAAGGGTTCACATGTGAAAAACACAAAAAATACTCCCGAAAACGTAATTAAAAATTAATAAGTAAAAATCCGAAAGTCGAAAGAGGGTGGAGGAAAAAGGAAAAAGATGGGGGAAGGCACAAGGGACACAGCTGTCAAATCAAATTGGAATTCCAATGCAAACAGGGCAGGTGCACATGGAAAAATAGCAAAAAGACGCATCAAAAAGGTGTAAAAAACCGGAAAATTAATAATGGACAAACCGTGTATCGAAATGATACGGAGGAAAAAGGAAAAATGCCAGGGGAAAAGTGGTTATCAGGGCTATGATGTCAGATCATGGTTCCGGAGCAAGCAAAGCACATTCACATGGAAAACCGGCTAAGGTGCGCAAAATGCTTCGAAAATTAATAACTCGAAAACCGTGCACCGGAATAGGGGTAGGTAAAAAGGAAAAATGGTCATTCAACGGGAGGAATAGGGCTATAAGGTTGGATTTGGACTTCGGTGAACGTAGGGTGCATTCACATGATAGGACCTCAAAATCAAGGAATAACAAAAAACTACAAGGGAACAGCCCCAAAGGTGGGTGGAACATAATCGGATGGGTGGGAAGGGATCCCATTAGGGTAAAAGCAAGTCATGGCATACATGCATGAACAAGGTAAGGCATATGCAGAAATGTATGCACTGTAGACGCGCAGGGATGCATCCCCACACTTAAGACCTTAACAGATAGGGTTAACCGAGCAACAGGGACCTAGGACCACGCCACAGACCATCCACTAACGTCCCCACACTTAAAACATGACTGTCACGAAGAAACAGAAGTGGGAGGGTTAGAAAAACTTGGCCCATTTCGTCAAGAAGAAGGATTGAGTGACGATGGCACGTCCAGTGTGGTTGTCGGTGCTGGAGGTACCAAGGCCTCTTCTCGGCACACGTTCGTCATGGCATGGACCACGCGGCAGCACCCAGGGAGGTAGCTAGTCGAAGGAATCGCAGGAAATTCATCGATGATGAGGAATACTACACTCAACTCGCAGTCACTCAAATGAAATGAAAGAACAGTCACTCGTCCCATGACGAACATCACTCGAGGAAGAATGATGGAACCCCATATCTCATGCCCGGTTGAGAAATCGACAAGGGGGAAATGGTGCAGAAAGAGTATGCCAGGGTGCACAATTGATGGTGCATTAGTGCGTCCAACCCGTCTGGTATAAGTGCAAGGAGGAAAGCAAGGGAGCCTTACAGCGCAGTGTACAGAACAGGGTGACGTGGCTTATGAGGACGGCAAAGACCCATCCCGTGGGTGCATAGGGAAACGGGAACATACCTGACTCCAAGTGTCCTAACGTCCCTCAATCTCACCTCTCGGTAATTGATTGAAGAAACCCTCTGTCTCACTCTTTGTTGATAGATATAAGAGGGCAGCCTTTTCCTGAAACCCGTTGATGTAATCCTCACGGTCACTTGTGCAAAGATTGTATGCCTTGTGCGCATTTGATGGTGTAACAGTGCATCCCGCCTTGTGCCGGCATACGGTGCAAGAAGGAAGGCCAGGGAGCCTTATGGTGCAGTGCACAGAAACAAATTGTGCTTTGTGCATTGAGAGGCCCATCCCGTGTGTGCAACACTTCATTCACACTACTCACCTCTCATTTGATTTGAAGGGGAAAGACTGGTCTCTCGCCCCACCCTTTGTCTCACGCTCTGTTGATAATTATAGAGGGCAACCATACTCACTTCCCCATCTGGTTAGGATGAAAGCTCACAACACTCAATTGTTTGTCGATGAAGATCGCGTCATCAATTGTTGAAGAGGCATACCTAGGGAGGTAGCCATCAAATCGAATATTGTATTGGACAGGAATATGTCGTCTGCTAGAGGACAGGTAGTCACTTTGCAAAGAGACCCAGGACACAGCGTACCAAGGGAGGCAGCTTTGGAATTGGATCCTGGGAATATCAATTAATGAATTCACTTTCTGGACTGCTGGGTGTCACCACCTTTTCCACAGCCAGCTTCTCGTTCAAGGGTGTTTACCACCTTTTCTTGGAACGAGGCCTGCTATGACAGGGAATTGCTTCCTTTTCTCTCATAACAGATTTGTTTTTTTTTTTCTTTTTTTCTTCTTGTTTTTTATTTTTCTTGTTTTCCCCTATTCTCGAGGGTGTTTACACCTTTTCTCGAAGAATAGGTTGGCATGAGAGGGACCTAGGTCCGTTTCTCCCATGGCCGATATGTATATTTTTTTCTTCTTTCTTCTTTTATTTTTTTTTCGAATTGAGCAAGGGAATGGTAGAAAGACCATGTGTCAAGACCAACCTCGCCACTGTCGCTGGTGGAAAATAGACGATAAGAGATCAAGGCTGGAAGGTGGAGTTGAGGGGACAGAGGGTTGCGTCCATCTCATCAGGAGTGATTGAAGAACGACTATCAGAAGTAGCATCATAAGAAGTACAGTGCCGCGCCAATGAGGGAAAGAATCAAGTGTCCGTAATTGTCAAGATCCCCAAGGAGGGAAGTACTTCTTCAGGCGATATCCATTGATCAGAAAGGGATCATCAGAGGCATCAACAGTCTGCACTTGGACAGAGCCATTCGAGTTCACGGCAAGTACCTTATAGGGGCCCATCCACCGCTGTTGAAGCTTGCCAGGAAACTTGCAAAAGCGTGAATCATAGGCTAGGACCAAATCACCTTCTTTGAACTCCTTGTGCTTGATGAAGCTGTCATGGTAAGCCTTACGTCGAGCTTGCGTGGCTTCCATGCACTGTAGAGCCATCCTACGAATTTCGTCCAAACATTCCAGGTGCAGGAGACGGCGTTGCAGTGAATCATCGTCCCCCAAACGCTCTTTGATAGCCACTCTCAAATAGCGTAGTTCCAGTTCAACTGGAAAAACTGCTTCTGTACCATACACCAACTGGAAAGGTGTCTGTCCTGTTGTTGCTTTATGGGAGGTTCTGTACGCCCAGAGGGCCTCTGTAAGTCGATCGTCCCAATCACGACGATGTGCGGCAATTGTTCTTGTCAGAATCGAGCAGAGGATGCGATTGGTGACTTCGACTTGGCCGTTGGCTCTGGGGTAATAGGGAGTGGACTTGCGATGGCGGATCTTATACAACTCTGTCAACTCCTCCATGACTTTGTTGAGGAAATGAGTGCCTCTGTCACTTACCAGCTCTAAGGGACTGCCAAAATGGGTGATGATATTCTCGTACATGAACAGGGCCACGCTGTTACCATCGTCCTGCTTTAGGGCTTTAGCTTCACACCACTTTGTAACATAATCCGTACATACGAGGATGTATCGGTTCTGTTTCCTTCTGGTGGGAGGATCGATCGGACCTACGAAGTCGATGCCCCACTTCTCAAACGGCTTCAAAGAAATGATAGGTTGCAGTGGCATGACACTTGTCTTGGTGGGTTTCCCCAGTCTTTGACAAGCATCACATCTTTTACAGTAATCATAGGCATCCTTGTGAATGGTAGGCCACCAATAACCTGCTAGCAGAGCCTTCCTGGCTGTAGCTTCTCCTGCAAAGTGACCTCCACATGGCTCGTCGTGGAAAGCCTTCAGAACAATCCCAATCTCTTCTCCTGCAACACATCTTCTGAGCACTTCATCTTTGCCTTTCTTGTACAGTGCACCGCCTAGCAGGGTGTAGGGGGCTGATTCTAGCATAAGCTTCTTCTTTTCCCGACTAGAAGTACCAGGAGGATACTGTTGGGTTGCCAGCAGATTGGCAATGTCAGCATACCAGGGAGTTACAGTTTCTACCAAGAATAGGAAAGCATCAGGGAGGTCTGGATCATCTTGCTCCTCGTCTGCAGTTTGTGGGATACGCGACAGATGATCAGCCAGAACATGGGAACGACTAGGCTTAGTAATCACCTCGAAGTCGAACTCCTGGAATAAAAGGAGCCATCTCATCATTCGTCCTTTCACATCTGCTTTGTTCATCAAGAAGGACAGGGCCTCATGATCCACATAAAATTTAAAGTGGGTAGATAGGAGGTAATGGCGAAACTTTTCCAAGGCAAACACCATTGCCAAGCACTCCAGCTCTGTCACTGTATAGTTCTGTTCCCTATTAGTGACTTTTCGGCTTGCGTAATAGATCGGTTGATCCAACTTCGAGGAGCCCTTTTCGTAGAGGACAGCACCTAAACCTTCAATTGATGCATCCGTGTGTACATGGAACTCTTTTGTCCAATCAGGAGGTTGCAGAATGGGTGCCTCAATCAGACACTGCTTCAGAGTGTGGAAGGATTTGTCACATTCTTCCGTCCAAGTAAACTCTGCATCTTTCCTCAGAAGCTTGTGCAAGGAAGTTGCCTTTGTCGCAAAATGGGCTATAAACCTTCTGTAGTAACCCACATGGCCTAGGAATCCCCTCAATTGTTTGAGGTTGGTGGGTGCTGTCAGAGCTGCGATCTTTTCGATCTTTGCAGGGTCTGTTGATATCCCTTATGCAGAGACAATGTGGCCCAACAGAACTCCAGAAGAGACCCCAAAGATGCATTTGTCGGGGTTGAGGGAAATCCCATACTCCCGGCATCGGTCAAAACATTGTTCCAGGTGTTCCCAGTGTTCACAGATCAAACTATAGACACAGAAGTCATCCAAATATACTTCAATAAAGTCATGCAGATGATTTTGAAATGCAGCCATCATGACTCGCTGGAAAGTAGCAGGGGCATTGCAGAGTCCAAACGGCATCACTGGGTAAGCGTAGGTTCCCCATTCTGTGGTGAAGGTTGTCTTGGATTGGTCTTCTTCCACGATTTGGACTTGGTTATATCCGCTGAATCCATCCAAAAGGGAATAAAGCTCATGTCCTGCCACTATGTCCAACAGTTGGTCTGTGAAAGGGATAGGAAAGTGATCCTTCTTTGTCTTGGAATTAAGCTTTCGGAAGTCAACACATATTCGCAATTTGCCATTCTTCTTGGGTACAACCACGATGGGTGAAACCCATTCACTATTTGCCACTGGATAGATGAACTCGGCTTCTAGAAGCTTCAGTAGCTCCGCTTTCACCAATGTGGAATAATTCGGGTTCATTCGCCTCTGTCGTTGCCGTACTGGCTTGGCATCAGGCTCCAAGTCAATATGATGTTGACATATTGTGGGATCAATCCCCTTTAGGTCTTTGTAGGACCATGCAAACACGTCCAAATTTTCTTTCAACAAGTTGTACAAGGTTGACAACTCCTCTTCTGGAAGGCTGCTACCCACCTTCAAGTGGCGTTCAGTGCCTTCTGCATCCACAAAAGTTAACTGTCTTTCACATTCTACTTCACGGATAAAGGTTCCACGGACTGCTTCTGGGTACAGATCCGACTCCTTCAAGGGAGTAGTGTCCTCTTCTGATGTCCCACTAGAACCAATTTCTTCTTTTGGTGGAGACTTAGGTTGCTCTTTAAGACGTTGGAATGGGATAAGAGCCGTTTCGGGTTTGGTTTCAAGAGTAATTACCTCTTGGCTTGAAGACTCATCTTCTGATGATACATCCAGGAACGTCACATAACAGGGACCCTCTCTGCCTGTTGGGTTTGTGGGATTGGTGCTTGTTGGCACGGTGCATCATCATCATCTTTCTTCGGCAAGGATGGGTTAGGACGGCATGGGCCACTGCTGAAAGACAGCTTATTCTTCTTAACCCATGTCTTATAAAGATCCTGCATATGAGAAGATCCATTTACCTGACCAAATGGTACCATTGCCATTCTGTCCCATAGCATGAGCTCATCGGCTTCTGATGCTTCTGGAACTTCTTCCTCAAATGTATCCTCTTCAGGTGGAATAGATTCTTCTGGCTCACTTTCATCACCTTCTTTGTCCATATCATATTCATCCTCTTCTGTCTCTGTCTCTGTCTCTGCTTCTGCTTCTGCTTCTGCTTCTGTAGGAGCTCTGTAACAGAAGAACAGATTCTCTGTTTCCTCTCCTGTCTCTGTCTCTGTTTCTGCTATGGCCATGTAACAAGGAGAGCACTACATCCATGCTTCTATCTCACTATCAGAAGTGATTTCAGAAGTCCTTCCCGGTTCAGGCACGAAGTATTTACCCATTGATAATGGCTTTGCATCTTTTGGAAGTCGGCTTACAGTATCCACTATTAAGGAATGTGCCACTGTTTTCTTGGGAAGGATCTGTTTGACAGCATCTTCGTCTGCTGATGTTCCATCCGTAGCCTCATTAGGGGAGTCAGAAGATAATTCCAAGGAGGTGGATCCATGTCCTTTTTGAGAACCATACACTTTCAACACCACTTTGTTGGGTCCTCTACCCAAAGTCAAGGTTCCTTTGAACCAATCCGACCTTGCTCGGGCTTCAAAAAGCCATGGTCTGCCCAGTAGCAGAGGATAGGATGTACCATAAGAGTTTGGCTTCACCACCAGATAGGTCAGCCAATAATCTTTTCTAGCCACTGTAGTCTTCACATATGGGAGAATGCCCAAAGGCTTGATCCTACTCTGATCCGCCAGTCTGATGAGCCATTGGGTGGGTTGCACACCTTGTAGGCCTAGATCCTTCATTGTAACATCCGTCATAATGTTTACTGATGAACCACCATCAATCAGTGCATTTGAAATAAAGCAACCTTTCTATCCATACGCCAGTCTCTGGAGTACTTGGATCTAGGAAAACGTTAGCCACATCCACTTCTTTTACAGGCTCTGGAGCCTTGTTGGACTTTGTTGCTATTGAGGGAGCAATCCTTAAACCACGTCTTCTTGTCAGTATACTTTTGAACCTTTTTCGGCAACTGGGAGACAACATCAGTAATTGTCGGAACGTAAGATTTGGTCTAAAGGTATCTAGATCTCTAACTAGATCGTATTCCTTAATAGGATCCACTGGCTTCTCTAATCGGTTAGGGAATGGGGCAACACCCATTTTCATTTTCCCTATTTCTTCCAAGAGGGGAATCATGGGAACTTCTTCTACTACTTGCGGCACTTCCTCCTCTTCTGTATCCTGAACCTCTGGTCCTGTCTCTGTAACTCTCTATGGCACTGTAGGGCTCTGTACGGCACTGTTAGGCTCTGTTCTGTTCTGTTCTTCTGGTGGAAGATTGAACTTCACTGTTCTGGTAGGAGGGTTATTTTCTTTCTGGACAGGTGGTTCCTTCTGCTTTGCACGCATGATGGCAGCAACTTCCAATTCCACTAAATTGGAGGTAGGCTCTTGGGCCTTGGATGGACTATCAGTAGCACTGTTTTTCACTGGGGCTGGGCTTGGACAATCTTTTGCAGTGTGGCCTTCTCCTTTGCATTGACTGCATAAGGGCTTGTAATCCACTGATCTTCTGGGATTTGGACAATTTGGTGAAATGTGTCCCTTTTCTCCACATCTGTAACATTCCACTTCTGATCTCTGACCACCGCCAGACTGTCTTCCTCTGTAACTTTGAGAGGGAAATCTTCTGGGTCCGAAATTAGGACCAAACTCTCTAGGCTTGGGTCCAATATCTTGTGTTGTCATTTTGGATTCTAGCAAGTTAAATCTTGCGTCTTCTTCCTTCCTTCTCCTATCATGCATCTCCTTCAGAGAGCAAATGTCCTCTGTATGGTTCTTTCGCAAACAGTAGGAACAGAAGGCTCCAGGGATGGTTGGTTTTCATGTACATTCAGTGGCTAAATGGCCTGCTTGATGACACTTACCACACCAAGTGTTTGACTGCATCACATCTCTTCCTGCTCCTGCAACGTTGGATATGCTCGCGGTATTCACTTTCAACGTCTGTAACTGCTCTGTAATCACATCCATCAACTCCTTTTTTATGTTTGCAACTGAGTTGGATAAATAATCCTTCAAGCTTTCTCCTCCTGACGTACTGGCAGGAGGGTTTTGAGGAGTTTGTGTAATCACTACATAAACTAGTTGGGCTGGTACAGAGGGGTCTCTGTTCTGGTTCTGATTCAGTGCTCCTGTTTGAATTGTTGGCTGTTGGCTCCAGTTGGTAGGGTTCCACTGTTGCTGTTGATTTGGTATTGAGGAAATTGGTTGGGACCATTGTTGTTGTGGCTGAACCATCATTTGAGGCATGGATTGTGGCCACTGTGGATTTGGTGCACTGTACTGTGATACCGGGGGCATCTGTTGGTAAGGGTAGGAAACAGTCCCTAGAACTGCATTTGGTGGATACATCATTCCTGGCATCTGAGGAGGTAGGACTCCTCTTCCTGTATTCATCGCTAATCGAGCTTCCACTTCATCGTACAGTCTTGCACCTTCTGTTGTAGCTTGTAGTGTGGCTGGTCTTTGTAGCTCCACAAACTTACGGACTTCTGGTTGTAATCCTCTGAGAAACACCCCCTTTTGAATGCCATCATCTAGATTATGGTTAGTCCATCTCTTCAGGATGGATTCCATTCGTGAGACATAAGCTTCCACTCTTTCTCCAGAGGATTGACTTAGGTTCATAAATTCCTCTCGCATCCGCTCTTCAAAACCTTTACGCCTGAATTTAGTGAGGAAGGCCAACTTCAGGTCATCCCATGTGCCAAAAGTTCCTGTTGCTTGTCTCTCATACCACTGAAACGCCGCGCCCTTGAAAGTAGCGGGGAATATTGCTAACCAATGCTCAGGGATTCTGGCATTATTAGCCACACATGCAACCATAAACTCACTCTGCTACATGAAGATCGGGGTCTTCATTGTACTCTCCCTTAAAAACTGGCAATGGAATTCGCTGGCCTGTCATCAATATTTCCAGGACGGATCTGGCTTGGAAGTGGACCTCCAGCAGGAGGAAGGGCTTGATGTGCCATTGGGACTTCTGTAAAGAGTTCCGCAAGGGCGTCAAAGGCGGCTTCTGCTGCGAGCTCGCTCTCGGTTTTGATTTTTGCTTTCTCTCTTCTCACGTACCTCTGGACTCGTTCTAACGCTTGCCTCTTTATTGCGTCATTCATCAGGGGGTTGGCTCCACTAGGTTGTTAGTGCTTCACAGAGGGTTAACAGAAGGCTTCAGTCTCTGGAGGACTCTCTTGCCAACATTTCTTCTACTTCTTTCTTTTCAACGTCCCTGAATTCTGCTTTCATGCCACTGCACAGAGGAAGGTATTCGGTTCTGAAAGTGTCAAAATGCATACGTCTGAGCATTGTGGTGGTGCCATCATCATAGTAATGCCAACTTCTGATAGTTTCAACAGTGTATGTTGTGAAAAACACTCTGTCTACCAACTTCCAGTGGGTTGCTAATTGAACAAACAGAAGATTATCAGTACACCAAGCATCCCATGTATCTTGTTGTTGAGCATCCACGAACAAATTCCAACTCTTTTCCTTCTTGTCTTTGTGAATCTCTATAGACCAAGACTCCTGAAGCTTCTTCACAATCTCCCACTTGATGTTGTCTGAAAACTTCTCAATGAATTCCAAATCTTCCATTGATGGTCATTCTCTCTGTTTCTACTCTTCAGTTTATTCCCAAACAGTTTGCCACCAAGATGCAAGTTTCTGCTGCTTCAACAGGAAGAGGAAACTGTCCACCACCAAGCCGTGGAAAGTGGCTTTGATTATGAGAAATTCCAACTCTTCAGTGGAAGAAGGAACTTTACAAACATCCATTGAACTCTTCTCTTCTTGGCAATGCCATTTCCTTCATTTTCAGCCTCTTCTGGTGCTTGTTGATGGCAAGTTTCCCCGGCTGCGCACCAAAAACATGGAGCCCCAAGAGGAACACCAAGGAAAAGGGAATTCTCTTGCAAGAAAATCTATCTTGTAACATCAACAAGCTTTTTTATCATGTTTCATATGATCACAATGAAGAAAAGAACACCAGGCACAACAAATCTTCATGCAGCACCATGTAGATCTCCCACGGTTTTGATAGAATCAACCATATTCTTCAATATCTTCACAAAATCCATCAATAGAACAAAGAAAGAAAAGGAATACACCATCTTTGAATAGAAAATACATCACATAGTATTCATCTTCAATATCTTCATAGTCTTCTCTCTCAATCTCTCATATACAATCACTCTGTTTCAGTAGAATTGGCTATCTCTGGCTCTCTCTCTCTCTCTCCATCAATAATACATCATATCCTCACTACAATTTCTCAAAATCACCCTCAATAATCACTCTTAGGTCGTGGATACCCCTCCCAAGAGGTATGTCTGATATGAAAAGTCACTAGAGCCACTACAGTGTCCTTTCATAGCTCACTACTGTCACTTCACTCTAGTCTTCACTTGAGTCTTCAGCAGCTACTTCTTCCACTTCTTTCAGCTCTTTTGCACTTGTATTCACCTCTTTCCAAGGCTAGAAAACTTTCCCAAGCTACACTCTCATCCATCAAAACACATACATAAGCATACAGAACAGTCACAGAACAGTACCAGAACAGCTACAGTACAGAACAGAGCAGAACAGAGACAGAAGCTCTACAGAAGACCTACAGAAGGTTACAGAAGGTTATCAAAACCACATAACTCATTCTCAAATCATTCCAAACTCTCACAAACCATTCAATAAGCTTTCTCAATATCTCAATCTTCATCAATCAATACTCCATCCCTCCTTACAGAAGATAATCAGAACAAAACAGACCAAAACAGAACAAAACAGAAGGTACACAGAACCAATCAAAACCTATCAGAACATCACAGAACCACCAAAAAACATCATGAACTTCCAAAACACCATCATTATCCTCCAAAACACTCTCAAACCACTTCCAAACTAATCAATCATCTCATAAAATCAACCATTCAGCTCTCAAAAACAACAAAAATCAGCCAAAAAACAAGTCATTTCAACACTCAACAGCAGGTGGTTGCTCACTAAAGTCTCTATACACTTTGTACTTCTTTGGTTGTGATTGAGGAGGGGTGTTGAGATATTAGCAATCACACCCAGCTTAGCCTCTTTGTATGGAGTAGCATGGGATCAGGATACAAAATCCCATATGCATAGTGGTGGAAAGTGTAGCCTAGTTTATTCCTATAAAGCATTGTACTTGCTCTCTTTTTGAATGCAATGTCATAGTACTTTCGTACTTCCAGCAAAGTGTCTGCGTCATTGTCAACACACAAGACTGTGTTTATGAGTCCAAGATTCCATCTTGGAACCTAATTCACTTGTGTGACATTTGCTCTTAATGTATGTTACCTCATGAGCTCACTCTTCCTCTTTCAATCTCCATAGCCATGCTCTAGATTTGATGCTTTTACAAGAGAGAGAGAGACAGAGCACATGTGGGGGAGGTAAAGAGGGAGAGTAAATTAATATTTATCTCCATTTAATAACTTTAAAGAGAGAGAGAGAGAGAGAGGGAGAGTGGGCGAGTTATTGTGGAGAGAGAGAATTAGGGCCACCAAAGCATAGCACAACATTTCTCCCCAACCACGCAAGTCTAACGATCCAATCGCACATTTATTTGCCTTTGTCAAGTGCTCCAAGGCACAAATAAAGGTGGCTACAATGGGGGAGTATCCCTCATGTTGCATCTCTATCGAAACATTACATTGCTTCTTTGCCTTGCTAATGCATACCCTACAATTAGTGCATTCCAAGTCACTACAACTTGGATAGGAAGCTCATACAACACTCGTGCTTTTCCCAAAATATCACACTTCACACACATTTTCACCAAGGCATTGCTAAGTACAATATATTTCTCCAACAATATTAATCTAGCAAATCACATCATGAATTTTTTGCCCTTATTGAGTGCTCCTACGCTAGTACATGCTTTCAATGCACGTGTAAAGGGTGACTAAATCACGAAATTGGTCTTTGTGATGCATCTTATCAAAGCATTTTAGAGCTTCATCATAATTGTGGTCATTTTGTGTATGTATTGCAATCAGTGTAGTCCAAGAGAATCTATCATGAATAGTACCTTTATCAAGCACTTGTCATGCTTTTGCAAGATCCCTACATAGTTGTTAAAGTGCTTGCAACATAGGGGCTTCTTTCAAGAAACCCTCATTTGCGAATGTCCTCATGTAGACTTGTGCCCTTGAATAGATCATTTTTCTTTGCATAAGCCTTAAAAAGTCCCACAACATGAGCAATCTCCTCTAAAAAAGCAACTACCAGTTTGAGTGTTAGCGCTGATGTAGTTTTTCTGAGCTCTTCAAAACCCCAGGTTGGATTGTACCAGCAATCCAACCATAAGGCCTTTACTATCACTTTGTGCTTGAAACCTAGAGACCTTGCATTGTTCTAGCATTGCAGTGGGGCAAAATAAAAATCCATGTTTCTATGAGAGCTCACAAGATTTCATGTTTTGCAGGTTGAATACATCATAATCATATGCAAAGGTTGAATACATTGTAATTACATATATTGGGGCAAACTACCTTGTTGTTGCAATTGTCTCAACTCCCACCACCGCGGGGGATCTTTGAAGTACTACATCCATAATGACTCTGCCTTTGCCTTTGTGAGATTTGATTGAATGCAAAGGGGAGTTATGGATTGCAAGATTAGCTCTCTACCAAGACTTGTAGAAATGTTCCTAGTAAGAATGATAATCCGATGGATGATGATGATGATGTTACCTCAGATCCTTTTTCTACCATGCTAGCTCAAAAAGGTGTCTACTAAGACTATACTGACCTTTTGTCTATGCCATGTTCACCATATATTCATGCACTCTCTCTCTCCCTCTCTCTAACTTCGCTTTCACAAAATATAACATTTCCACAAAATTACAAACATACACACTCTCTTTCTTTTCCCTTCACAAAACAATTAAAGGGGTGAGAGGAGTGCTTTAAGATAAAATTCAATCAATAAACCATACATATTGTGTACCATTCATGACACTCATGATGTGCACAACCAAGCTAGCTAAAAATTTTCATTACATCTATATTTGGTGGCCTAACATAAAGCAAGGACCCAAGGACTTGAGGGGGGCTTGAGATGCAATTGTACCCCTCCTAAGTCTAGCTATGAGGAGGATATTGGGTCTCAATCTTCAATTTGATCCTTGTAGAGGAATCATGGAGAGGATGGTGTATCCTCATAGGTTGAAGAAAGTGGACTTAGCATATAAAGGCTAATAAGGTGATTAAAAGAGAAAGCACCCAGTCATTGCAACATTTAATATTTCATGTTTCGCAATATTGGTACAACCATATATTATGGAGGCTCTAACAATTCTTTATGGCAATGTTGCTTTGCAAGAAGGCCTAGCTCATATGCTGGTTGTTTTGATTACCATGATGATTGTAGTAGTTCAAGAAGACTTAATCCAATCATTGATAAATTTGTGCAGCAATTATCATGGATAGCAGCTTACAGATGATTATGTGGGCACAATTTTGTCTAATGCTACTTGAGTTAGACACCTAACTAGTGATAAGATATGAGAATTTTGAGCTTATGTTATAGATGTGCTAAAAGCAATGTCTTCTAATCCACAAAGACAAATGCAGGGCAAAGAACACAAAACACTATTGGTAATAGAAAATTATAATGAAGGTGATGAAAAAATCATGCTAAAGTAAATTTTGAGGAGGGTAAAGAGGAAGATCAAGGTTCTAAAACCAAATGTCTATCCTAATATCTATTCCTAGCCTGATGTCTATTCAATCCTAACCCTAAACACATTAGTGCACTATGCATGTAAACTAGCATCAAGGTGTTCCTATCCTATTGTACATTTGATCCTAATCCTAAACATGTTTGTACAAAATGCATGCAAAATAACATCAAGGAATTGCTAAGATCTTTTGTTTGTTTGTCCTTATCTAAGGTATGTTTGTTCCTAACCCTAAACATATTGGTGTAAGATGCATGCACATAAGCACCAAGATGTTACTAATTTCGAACATTGCTTTTAAAATTAATTTTATTTATGTAAAGTAATTAATTATCTAAATTTTAATTTTTAAAATTAGTTAATCATATAAAAATAGTTTGTTGACATTATTGGAGGCTGATGTGAGCTCAAATTATGATTATTTCGATTCTTTCTTTCGTATAGATTTTTGAACAATGGGTCCAACTTATATAGTGAAAAATATGTTTCATATGAAATAACTTTTTTCATACAAAATATTTGTGGTTATATGATAAGTAGGATAATGTATAAATTATATAGAGTATTGAATACATAAAACATAATAATACAATTGTATAAATGTAATCTAGTTGGAAACAAAAAGAATATGATTTTCAAAAACTACAAAAATCCTTGTAAAACTTGCATGGGCCATATTATATATATTGAAATGTGGAAGATTATAAATACTCAACTTGAAACATTATAACATTGAGCATTTGGAATGGTGATATTGTAACACTTGTAGTCAACCCACAAACTTTGACACATTCAAAGAAGGTTCATGGCTGATATTAAAATCAACACCACTTCTAGAGAGGTTAGTTGTACTTAAATTTTTGTACATCGTAAAAATAAAAATTTGATTTTAGCTATATTTTATACTTTATAGGTGACTAGAACCCTCGAATAGTTTGTTGAAGTTAATGGCACAATATATGAAAAAAACTATTTTTACTATGAAAGTGATTAATATTTGGGGCAACAATCTTTCATAGTGTGTCTACACCATAATCAACAAATCTGCATAAACTTGTGAATAAAGTTGAAAGGAATTATTGAAAATGAAAACTACAACGATATGAACATCTTGATTTATTGGAACACTTGTGAAACACCTTGTTGGGTTAATTAAAACTGTGGAATTAATCTAGCCTTGTAAATTGAGAAATAAAAAAATTATGTGAGTTTTATAAGGTTGCCATGCTTGAGATTTTAGAAGAAAGACTCATAGATTTTTTTAAAAAAATAAGTGGTGTATATGAAAAATAAATAAATAAATTGCCATACAACCTAAACTGTTGTTTATAAATAAAACATGAGTTTGTATATACAATGACCTTCATAGCTAAAGAGACATGATCCAAAAAATACTGATGTAAAGCTTTCACAAGCTGGCCACCACGATTGCCTATCTTGTGTGTGGTGGCTATATTGGATAGTGTGTCTCATTCCCTCGAGTGGTAGACCATGCACACCAATCTACGCTTCCACTCCCTCATGCAACCGCTCATAATCGTCCTTTTATGCACATGTAGTAGCCCCTTGTGCACGCATGCCCATCTCGTGACTTGTACAGCGACACACCCATTCACGCCACATTGTAGCTGTAGGTGCAGGTTCATGACTCGTGCAAAAGGGACTAGGCACTCACTCTTGCATGTGTTAGATGTAAATACACACAATAACATAGGCATGTTGTGCTTGTGCACATGCTTTAAGATGCCCAAATGTAGGAACTAGGGCACAAGACTCAACGACACTCTTTCACACACGCTAGAGTAGAAATCGCTTGAATTATACCCTCACTTCCACCACTCAGTCACACATTATACACTGCCTCACTAGTGCTATCACACTACCATCCCACTCACACACTATAGCCTAATACTCTCACACTAGCACTCACACACTATATCCCCACTTGTACAACTCACTCACACACTTGCACTTGCACACTATGCACTCCCTCACTAGCACTTTCACACTACCATCCCATTTGCACACACTGTCCTAGTATTCCTACAATAGCACTCATACACTAGCATTCGCACATTAGGACTAGGGCTCGCACCCTAGCACTTGCACCCCAGGACTTTCACAGTAGGCCTCGTACACTTATAGGACCAAAACTTGCCATTATATCCCAAGCATTGATCTTTGTCCAATCCAATTGAAACAGGTACATTGGATTCAAGAGCGATCGTAGCTTGGATTTGGGAGCTATAGAGCTCATCTTGAATGCATTTTAGGAGCCATGGAAGGTTGCAAAAAGATGTATGGTAGCAAGGCTCAATCACTCTTCAGTTTCAAATTGGTTCATGTACTGATTTCGGGAAGCTAGGGAGCAGCCTAAGCTCAAGGCCTACTTGAGCAAGGGGCATGCTTATGAGAAAAAGCATAGAGGTTTCTTATAGAAAAGTACATAGCCTACTTATCAAAGAAGCAAGGGATTCGTGAATAGTCAGACTAAGGAGAATAATTCTTTTTTTTTAGTAGTTATGAGTAATAGAGCTTAAGGCTATGCGCTAATTATCGTGGACTAGAGGATGTCATTGCTAGATTCATCATCGCCATTGCACGTAGGAGGTCCGGTCAAATTCATGCCATTGACTAATGGTGTCATCCAGTAGGTCAATTAGTTTTTCTTTAGAAGGCTCTAATAAGTCTTAAGCCTTAATCCACCCCCAAAAAAAAACATGTCACACTAGCGAGATTGAACTAGTTAATTGATGTGTGTTCACACTAGATAGAGATGAACTAATTATTCAAAGAATTGCTTTCACATTGCAAGGAGGATTGAACTAGATATTCTAGAACTAGTTCACTATTGATCTATTCACACTACGGAGGGTGAACTAGCTTGGTGTTCAAGGCTTAAAGGTCAATTTCATGCCATTTTCGAGTGCCGATTCAAAAGGAAAAAAGTGTCAATAAAATTCTAAAACAAGTATTATGGGTTGAGCTTATTTAGGACTTCATTCTTGGCATGAAAAACTACAAAAAAACAATAGGAAAATTTTTCAATTTTAGACCCATGTTTTGATGCTTTTTGGGTCATACATTACCAAACACCACGTTTGAGCCCAATTTTCATTGGTTCTTTGTTGAATTGTCAATGTTTGACATATGGGCATGATGTATAGATAAATGTGATAGTAATTGGACACATTCATTATATCCATTGGAGTGGAATTCAATTTATATGCATTTTCTTAGGTATTTTGAATGCCTTTTTGTCTCAGTTTTGAGCAGATGATGCTCAATCTTGTTCATACACTTTGATATTGATTTCACACATTACATATTACTAGTTTTGTTGAATTTGCAGCCATCATAATGTTGGAAACTGACAGATTACATAAATTGTAGGTGACAAATTGACTAAGGACAACTACAGTGTATGGTCCTACCGTATGGAGAATTTCTTGATGAGGAGAAGTCTATGGGACCTCGTTACACATGAAGATGCATACCCAAAACTATCGAATGAGCCCAATGAATAACAAAAGATGTATAAGGGTTAGATCGGTAAGAATAGGAAAGTCTTGGAGTGGATATCTATATGTATCTCAGATACATTGATTTCACATATTAAAGAGGAAAGTATATGCAAAGATGCTTGGAAAATCATTGAGAAGATATATGACACTTGCACAAAGGCCATGAAGATATAGATAAAGTAGAGGTTGCATGGTGCATGGTGAGGAAACAGCAACATCAGTGACTATGTGGTAGAAATAGAACAAGCTATAGAAGATCTTGCTTCAATAAATGCACCACTTGATGATGATTATTTGGTATTAGTCACTCTAAATTGACTTGGATCTGCATACAAGTCTCTTGATACCTCCATTTGTATGATAGGAGGCTCTATGCTTGATTTGGATAGTTGATTTGTTTACTTCTTATGGAAGGGATTAATTTGGACCTCAATGCATCTAGTAGTGTAAAGAATACAAATCAAGATAGTGTGCTTTATCATCAACGAGGCCATGGTAGCTCATCTAGAACTAAAGTATCATTATATGTGCTTTTGCATGAGGCTATAGTACCTTTGCTGGATGTGGTGATTTTATACTTAGAGGCAAGGGAAGATCCTACTCTAGAGGTAGAGGATGTTCTAGCCCATAGAGGGATGGTGCATGTCATTATTGTCGACAATTTGGTCACTTTAAGAGAGAGTGCTTTCATAAGCAAAATGCTATGTTTAGGGGTCAAGGAAGGACCAAGTTTGGGCACTACATGGGTGGACATAATGGTGGTGGCTATGGCTCTAGAGGTGGATCATCGCCTAGAGGTCATCTCTTTGCCATGAAGCATGTACTTGTTGGTAGTATGACATATCCTCCTAGAGAGGATGACTGGTTTTTGGATTTAGGTGCTATAAACCATATGACTCACCATGTAAAATAGTTTGATAGAAAGTAAACTAAAGAGTATATGACTACAAGAGATG
Source organism: Lygodium microphyllum (assembly GCF_053477565.2). NCBI lineage: Eukaryota > Viridiplantae > Streptophyta > Polypodiopsida > Schizaeales > Lygodiaceae > Lygodium > Lygodium microphyllum. Next base: position 36,221,522 of record NC_141138.1, on the reverse strand, counting down.
ACACATTGCATAAGATAACTCATATTTGGAGTGTGCCTTTGGTGACTAGACATGGAATAGAAAATAATCTTGGAGATGACTTATATGTATCTACTACCACTAAAAATTTGGCTTTCATTGGTCAAATGGTTGATCACATGTTGCAAGTGAGTTCAAGAATGAAAAACATGTTAGGCTTTTTGCTCATGATCAAAACAAGGAAGGCTATTTATTTTGGATGCAGGAACTCCCATCATATAGATCTCTATGTATGTTAAGACAGGGCACGGACAAGATAAAGATGTTAAACTATAGCATAGAAGGATTGGGCATGTGAATTTATAAAGACTTACATAGATGCAGTCTAGACAAGCAATTCATGGGCTTCCACAATTTGGATATATCAATTATGATCATGCATGTGAGGATTGTCAATTTGGTAAGTAGTCGAGACTCCCATTTCCAAGGAGAGGGAGTGAGTAGCTATCCTTTGGAAATGATACATTCTAATATTTGGGATCCATGTTAGAATGTCTCTTTGCGTGAAAAATGTGGGTTCTATATCACTTTCATTGATGATTTCAGTAGGATAACATGGATATGCTTTTTGCAACATAAAATGTGAAGCATTTGAAAAGTTTTTAGAGTTTAAAGTTGTGGAAAAAATGTAATTTGGGGGTTACATAAAATGCTTGAGATCAAACAATGGTGGATAATCTATGCCAAATGAGTTTTAATACTATTCAAGACACCATGGGGTCAAAAGATAGGTTACTTGTAGGTATACACCACAACAGAATGGTGTGGTAGAAAGAAAGAGCATGATTATTGTTAAAGTAGCAAATAGTAATGATGAATCAGATACACATGACCTTGACCTAGTGGGCTGAGGTAGTACATATTGCAGTCCATATCAGAACAAGATACCTATAGCTTTGACTCATCATATGTCTCCATATGAGAAGATCTATGAAAGGACGCATATAGTTGCATACCATAGGGTGTTTAGTTGTGTATGTTATGTACATGTCCATGATGATTTGAGACAATAGATGGAACCAAAGTCTATTAAATGCATCTTCCTTGGGTATCAAGATGAGAAGAATAGATACAAATATTATGATCATGTCACTAAAGAGGTTCACATAAGTAAGGATGTGAGATTCAATGTGAGTATAAGTTTTGGTATCGACCAAAAGCTACATTTGAGATGGATGTCTATGAGGATAGTGATGATGGTGGATACGTAAGAAAATTGCAACAAATAATGATTCAAAGAAATCAGCATGTTGAGGATATGTCTGGTGGACCCCAAGACCTGATGCCAAGAGGCATATTCCACGGTGGATTCCGTGAGGTTTTACGGTGGATTCCGTAAACTTAGATGACCGGGGCTCATACACAAAGAGGTTGATTTATTTATGTAGCTGAAGACTGCTAGGTATTCACTTTTGTCGGTTTAATTGTATTATTTTACTAATGATTGTGAATGCTTCAGTTGATGTGTAGAGATAGCAGCAGTGGCGGAGGAAAGCATTGGAGTCTAGCGAGTATTCGACCTTTGGATTATATTTTGATAGGTGCCACGCCTATATTTTGTTATGTCTATTGAGACATCGATTATTGATTATTATTTTGTATGCGCCTATGTGCACGGATATGTTATTTCTATTTGGACATTGAGATTGGGCGTGCCAGACTCTATGGGCACCGTCCATTAGCTTTATTTCCTATTTTTGTAGAAAGCAAACTCAAAAGCTAAAAGCTTGTCATATTTTTGTAAATTGGGCTATTATTGAGCATGAAGATGGAAATATACATAAAATACATGCTTTGTGAAGCGCTCACACAAGGCATGGGGGGAGATTGAACCCAATTGGTCTCTTGCTTCTTGTCGTTCATGCTTTTACATTGTTTTTTGTGCAAAAAGGTAGAGTTCATTGTTCTTGGGGACCTTCCGGGATTCACTACGTGAGCATTCTGCGACCGATCTGCGCACCAGTGGTATCAAATTGGAGCTGAGATCAAGAGCTTCCAATCGCTACCAATCTCGAGCGAAGGCGGAGCTCCAGGAACGATCGGGCTCTACAGTCAATCTCATCGCGAACCGTCGATACAGGCAGACTTCTGGCGATCAAGAACCCCTGTTTCTACTATCAGATCGCGAAGGACCAGGCTGTACAGGCGGAGGACCACGCATTCATCTCCTTCACCAAAATCGTGGATAACAGACAAAAAGAGTAACTTTTTCCTTCATTAAGCTTCAAAGCTTCAAGTTAATACTTAACCAATTTGATTAGAAGCTTAACAAGGCTTATCTCCATCAAATCGTCATCATGGTATCTCAAGAGGTGTCCGCGTTTTTCGCCGTGAAGAAAAAAACGCCCCCCCCCCCCCCCCCCCCCCCCCACGAAAATCAGATGATTAAGCCCAAGGCTTAATCCACTAAAGCTAACCTTACTTATCTAAGTAGGACAAAGCAAGCAAATCACCAAACTTTAGGTCCTGCACCTCTGAAGTCAAGTTCTGCAAGTCGACAGTAATCAAGTTCTGCAAGTTTCCTAAGTTCTGCAAGTCTGCAACTCTGTAAGTCTGCTAAGTCTGCAACTCTGCAAGTCAGACTAGTCAACTGGAGTCAAAACTGACTAGTGCTTAAAACTCCTAGAAGGCTTGTTCCTATGCAAAAACTCTGAACTGGAAAGTTGTTCATGGCAAGGTGTTCTACCTATATACAGGTTCGCTAAAGTATTTTCAGCAAACGAAGATGGAAATATTGCAGATTTTCTAAAAATTGAGAAAGAAATACCCAAAAATACATAGCCTTGTAACCCCGAATTTGAGCTACGCTCATCCCACTAACTTGATTTTGAGTGAGAAAGGTTTATTGAGTTTTACAGGATGACGACCCCACATATGGATGATCCTATGGCTGAAGACGACTTACCTGAGCCTACCATGGAACAAAAGATGGATCTAATCATGTTACAATTGGAAGAAGAGCGAAGGGCTAGGCAAGCATTGCAAGCGCAATTGACAAAATTACAAAGAGCATCCACTGACAAAGAAGAACCACAAGCTGAAGATTTGATTCGACATACCATCAACGCCACTCTTGAAGCACAAACCATTCGCAAGGAATCAAAGATAAGTAAACGAAGTTTCAAATTTTGCACTTTCAATGGCATACGAGAAGGAAAGACTGTTTTATCCTTTATTAGCCAATTTGATGACTATTTCCATGAGGAAACTTATCCAGAAAAAGATAAAATCAAGTGTGTTACTAATCATCTGATAGACAGAGCATCACTTTGATGGACTGTAGTACGCAAGAGCATAGAACGTCCTGCTACTTGGGAAGATTTCAAGAAGAAATTCATGCAGAATTTCCTTCCACCGCAATTTCATGAGAAGGCTATCAAGCAATGGGATTTACTTCAACAACGGGATCGTGAGCCTATTCCATAGTATACAGAGCGTTTTTGGAATGCACTCCTACAGCTACGCATGCTTGAAGACGTACCAGAGACGACACATAAGTGGAAGTATATGTCTGGACTTCTTGGACATTACTATGCTGAAGTGAACATGTTCAAGCCTGCTACCCTTGAAAACGCCATCTCACTAGCTCACGACATTGAAGATAAGTTACGCGGAAGAGACAGACAACTACAGCAATTCCAAGCCAATGGTAATTATGGATCTAAACAATTCAATTCCAATTTTAGAAGGTTTAATCCAGGTCGTTTCTCATCATCATCTTTCCGCAAGAATTGGGCTAAACCACCTGCATTACCATCCAATGTCAATCCAAATCCTAAGCCTATTCCACAAGCAAATCCAAATGTACCCAGACTTCCAGCCATTGCAAATAATGTAACCAAAGCCAAGACAATAGTATGCTATAAGTGTCACCAACCAGGGCATCTCGCAGCAAATTGTCATTCAAAGAAGCCACCAGCACATATCAACTATCTTGGAGCCATGGACGAAGACGAGCATGAGGATATGCCAGATTTCACTGAAGATGAGGATGATCCTACTACTACTTCCGACACTTTACCAGGTATGCCTACTCCACATTCATTGTTGACTATGAAATGTTTGGTGCATGGAAAGGAAAGAACTATCTTGCATGATGACGGTAGTACTCATGACTTTATTTCTGCAAAATTGGTAAAGGAATTGAAATTACAGACTATACCTACGCATTATCGCATAAAAGCTGCATTTTTAGGCACTAGGTACAATGGCACACAAGAAGTACATGATTTAGAGATTCAAATTGGTTCATACATTGAAAGAAGAAATTTCTTAGTTGTCCCATTACAGTCAAGCAACATTATCTTAGGAATGCCTTGGAGACACCAGCATAATCCAAATATAGATTATTCCATGCACACAATGAATATTAATTTTCAAGGAAAATCTATTACATTATATGGTATGCATGCATCTAATATTTTTCCCATGTTTTCGCATACTCAAGCAAAACGTGCACTACGCAAGAATACTAAATCATATCTCATTTGGGTAAATGAATTGCACGCAAAGGAAAATCATATGCACCTTAGGCATAAGGAATTTCTTGCATATTTTAAAGACTGTTTTGCAGAAGACCTACCACCAGGTTTACCACCTTCACGACCAAAAGACCATAAGATTGATTTAATCCCTGGTACACAACCACCTTGCAAAGCACCATATAGGCACAATCAAATAGAGCAAAAAGAAATCCAGAGTCAAGTTGAAGAATTACTAAATAGAGGCTTAATTCGACCTAGCAGTTCTCCATTCGGTGCACCTGTACTCTTAGTCAAGAAAAAGAATAATACCTATCGTATGTGTATTGACTACCGAGCATTAAATAAGATCACTGTAAAGAATAGGTATCCTATACCTAGAGTTGATGACCTTATGGACAAACTGCAAGGATCTTCTATATTTAGTAAAATTGACCTTAAATCTGGATATCATCAGGTGAGGCTAGATAAATCTGACATATTTAAGACTGCATTCAGGACACAATTTGGCCATTACGAATTCTTAGTCATGCCATTCGGATTGACTAATGCACCTGCTACTTTCAGTAGAATGATGAACCGTATCTTTTTGAAATATCAATATTGTGTGATTGTTTTCTTTGATGATATTCTAGTGTTTAGTCAAAGTGAAAAATAGCATTATGAGCATTTATAATTAGTTTTTCAATTATTGAAAGAAAATCAATTGTTTGCAAATCTTGAAAAGAGTGAATTCTTTAAGATAGAAATTGAGTATTTAGGTCATATTGTATCAAAAGAAGGAATTAAAGTTGATCCTAAGAAAATTGATGCAATATTGCATTGGCCTGTTCCTAAAAATGTGCATGAGTTACGCTCATTCCTTGGTCTTGCTAGTTTCTATAGGAAGTTTGTACGTAATTTTTCATTACTTGCTTTACCATTAACCAAACTTCTTAAGAAAGGAATTGTTTATCAATGGACTGAAACTCAGCAGAAATCATTTGACTTACTGAAGCGTGCATTAACTAATGCCCCAGTTCTACAATTGCCTGACTTTAATAGACCATTCTTTCTAGTTGTGACCGATGCTAGCGGATCAGGAATAGGAGCTGTACTAATGCAAGGCAATCATCCAATAGCATATTCTAGTTCTAAGCTCAAACCCTCTGAGCTCAAATATTCCACTTATGACAAAGAACTATTAGCAGTTGTACAAGCATTAAAACAGTGGAAGCACTATTTAATGGGTTCAGAATTCATGATAAAGACCGACCAGCAAAGCATTAGACATCTACTTAGCCAACCCCAAATTTCTGACCGTCATATCAAATGGGCTTCCTTCATTCAAAGCTTTCATCCTATCATTCAATACCAACCTGGAAAAGAAAATGTAGTTGCTGATGCATTGAGTAGAAGACCTGCAATTCATAATATTTATATCATATCTTTTGATTCTTTGATTGCTATGAAAGATACATATCACCAGGATATTACTTTTCATTCTGATTGGCAAAAATTAGTTCAAAATAATTTCATTCCTGTTAATTCATTGTCATATAATGATGGATTTATATTTTTTGAAAAAAGACTGTGTGTTACTATTCCATTCCGATCTTTTGTTTTGAATGAAATTCATTGTCCCCCATATCAAGGTCATAGAGGTATCATATCTACATTACGCATGTTAACTGAAGATTTTTATTGGCCGCATATGGATGTAGATGTATCTAATTTCGTTTCTGAATGTTTGATTTGTCAAAGAATAAAGAGACATCATGGTAAACAGTATGGATTACTAATGCCTTTGTCTATTCCATCTAAACCTTGGGAACATATTTCTATGGATTTCATTACTGGTTTACCAAATACTAAATCTAACCATGACATGATTTGGACAATTGTAGATAGATTTAGTAAGCAAGCATATTTCATTGCATGTAAGAAAACTTTAACAGCATCACAAGCAGCACAATTATTTTTGAAAACTGTTTTTACTAACCATGGATTGCCAAAAGTAATTATTTCAGATCATGATTCTAGATTTTGTAACAATTTTTGGATAACACTGTTTGCAAATCTAGGCACAAAGATTGATTTCTCATCTGCATTTCATCCAGAAACAAATGGACAAACAGGAGCCACAAACAACACCATTCTAGATCTTTTACGTGCATATACTATCTCTAAACCTCAAACATGGGATACTCATTTGCATTTATTACAGTTTGCATACAACAATACACCACACACATCTACAAAGAAAGCACCTTTTGAAGTCATTTATGGATATAGATTATCTACACCTGTTGCATCTTTGTCTAATAGAATTCAGAGTGCTGATGATATTGCTACTATGCATAACAGTATTTTTGATGAGGTTAAGGATATGATTGCTAAAGCCCAACAATCATATACCAAACAAGCCAACAAGAAAAGACAAGCCATGAATTTCAAAATTGATGATTATGTTTGGCTTAGAATACAAAAGCGTAGACTGCAAAGTGTAGATAGACATCCACTTGTCAAATTAGCTCCTAGATTCTATGGACCATTTAGAATCATTCATAAGATTAATGATAATGCATTCAAGTTAGAATTGCCATCTCATTGGAAAATTCATAATACATTTCATATTAGTTTATTGAGACCATTTAGAGGCCAATTACCTATCCACCCTGTTTATGAAAACCCACCTTTATTAGAGGAAGAGACTGAAATACTTGAACCAGAAGCCATCATAGACACTGACTACATGACCACTAGAACTGGCCGAAGGTATTCTAGATATCTAGTTAAATTTAAGAACCATCCTGTAGAGGAAGCACAATGGATGCAAGCTAGAGACTTAAATGCTTTCCCCACTCTGTTAGCTCCACATTGAGCTAATAGTAATTGAGGTCAATTGCTATCCCACCCCGAGGGTATGATGCCAGGAGGCATATTCCACGGTGGATTCCATGAGGTTTTACGGTGGATCCCGTAAACTTAGATGACTGGGACTCATACACAAAGAGGATTCTTTGTGCGAGAAGTTGATGGGGACGCCTGTCCTTTTCGGGCGTTTCATTAATTTAGTGTGTACATGGGTGATTCCATAGCGGGTGATTCCGCAAAATGCATATTAAATTAATAAATGTTTATGAGTTTAGAGTGCGCACTCGTAATAAATTAAGGTTAGGATTTATTTCTAACCAGTTGATTTATTTATGTAGTTGAAGACTGCTAGGTATTCACTTTTGTCGGTTTAATTGTATTATTTTACTAATGATTGTGAATGCTTCAGTTGATGTGTAGAGATAGCAGCAGTGGCGGAGGAAAGCATTGGAGTCTAGCGAGTATTCGACCTTTGGATTATATTTTGATAGGTGCCACGCCTATATTTTGTTATGTCTATTGAGACATCGATTATTGATTATTATTTTGTATGCGCCTATGCGCACGGATATGTTATTTCTATTTGGACATTGAGATTGGGCGTGCCAGACTCTATGGGCACCGTCCATTAGCTTTATTTCCTATTTTTGTAGAAAGCAAACTCAAAAGCTAAAAGCTTGTCATATTTTTGTAAATTGGGCTATTATTGAGCATGAAGATGGAAATATACATAAAATACATGCTTTGTGAAGCGCTCACACAAGGCATGGGGGGAGATTGAACCCAATTGGTCTCTTGCTTCTTGTCGTTCATGCTTTTACATTGTTTTTTGTGCAAAAAGGTAGAGTTCATTGTTCTTGGGGACCTTCCGGGATTCACTACGTGAGCATTCTGCAACCGATCTGCGCACCAAGACCATGAAGAAAGCAATGGTACCTATAGTCAATGTAGTTGCATGTTGAGGAGTGCACAAAAGGGGGCAAATTTTACACAAGGAAAGAAGCCTATGGGTGAAAATTCTAAGGATGAGTTTATGGATGACAAGTTTGGTATACCATTTGTCCAAGGATAAAGAGTGCAGTAAAGTATACTCCACCACATGCAAGAACGATTGAGACATTGTCAGTTCACCTCAATTGAGGAGATCAAATAGAGTGAGGCATCCAGTTGATAGATTGACATATAATGGCTTCATGAAGATACACTATGCATACATGGTATTGCATGTTCAGCATGTAGAGTCCATTTGTTTTAAAGAGGCAATTGGAAACAAAGATTGAAAGAATGTTATGGATGAAAAAATGGATATACTAACAAAGAACAAGACATGGGATCTAGTTGAGTTGCCTTATGGCAAGAAGGCAATTGGCTACAAGTGGGTGTACAAAGTCAAGTACAAATCATATGGCTCATTGGAGAGATACAAGACAAGGTTAGTTGCAAAAGGTTATTCTCAAACATATGATTTGGATTATGAAGAAGGAACATTTAGTCCAGTGGTGGCTAAGATGACTAAAGTGAGACCAATCATTGCATTAGCTTCTAGCTATGGTTGGAAATTATACCACATGGATGTGAACAATGCTTACTTGAATGGTAAATTGGAAGAGGAAGTATACATTGAAATGAACTTAACCTAGATTGAATTAAAAGAATAAGAAAATAAGAAAAAACAAGTGAATCCGCTGGCCATAGGTATGCCATAGATGAAAATATATTAAATCTATAGCACAATGAAGCCATAGCTAGAAGAAATTAAAAGTACAATGAGAATCATAGATGAGAGGCGGCTACAAGAAATGTGCCTCTTGTTATGGTAGGCATTGAGTATTCATTCTCAATGTTAGTGGGGAAGGCAAGAACCCTCAAGCTCCAAGAAATGGAGAAGTTTACAAATGTGCTAAAAGATGTTTACAATGACACACTCTTGTCTTTTATACTTCAGTCCCAACTAACCTTCCCTAAGCTAAATGATATAAAACTATTTTATTATAATCTGTCCCTACCCAAAAGCATTTTCCTTAAAACTTGAAGATAACAAAGGTAAATGAATGGTAGAAATGAATAGAGAAGGCCCAATGCTAGAGTAGCCTTGTAGAAGCCTCATCAAGATCAAATAGTTAATTTCTAAAATGATATCCTGAATAGGGTAGTTGTAGAAAATGGCCCATAAATTTGGATAGACATATCGAATTGGTATTGTACTTTGCCATAATGATTTTATCCTTCAACTCCCTCTCATAAAAGGGTTGCTATCCCAAAATAGACTACTCATGGTTATTAGGCATTGAACTCCAAAATAAGATGGTACTCTTCCAATAGGTGGTTGAGAACTAGTGTTGAACCTTCTTGATGGTAGAGGACCTCTAGGGGGTTGGGGATTCAGCCCATAATCTTGGAAATTAGCACCATTCATAATACCCAAATAATCATCATGCCTTTGTGAAGTTTCACCTACTTCATATTGACTATTGGGAATGCCCCTTCGTCCAATGATATCATGACCTTGGCCATTTTGGTTAGGTGGCTGAAGTGGGACTGAAGGTTCACTATTTGAATGAGCTTTCTCCTTAGCTTCCTGGAGCCCATTTACATTTGCATCCCTTGGAATAATTGAGCCATTATTTGAGCATTGAATTCTACTAATTTGTCAATTGAAGCTTTCGTTTGGATAGTGTAATCCACCAACTTCTCAATGGAAGACTTTGTTTGGTTATTAGACAATACCATCTACTCCACTCTAGAAAATAGCTCCATATGCCTTTGAGCATGCTTTCTTCCATGTTCACACATGGTATTATTATGTGCACTCATTTATTCTTGCATTTGAGGCTCTTCAGGGCTCTCTTGACTTGTATTTTTCAACATAGAATCTATTATTTGCTGAACATACTCATCCTGGGCCTAACTCTTTCCCTTATGACATACCATATGCAATCCTATAGTGTCCCCTATGTTAACGTCAGAACAAGAAAAAAGCATATAGGGGGAGCTCTTGCTCAATTTCCAAGACCCATGGACCGCTTATTCCTTCAAGTGTTTCAAGCAAGCACTAATGGCTACCTCTCACATAGCCAATGCGCTATCCCTCTCTATGAGTGTAGTGAGCTTACATTAATGCTCGATTGAGTTGCTTCCTGTCTCAAGCACTCTGATAGCTCCATGATTCATGATGCTAGCTCAAGCATCCTCAAGCTTCTTTCTCCAAGATCCATCCCCCATAGCCACACGTGAGACGAGAGAAGAGAAGAGAAGAGAAGAAGAAGAGAGGAGATGGTGGAGGGCTTCACCTTCAAGATCCCTAGTAGGAGAGAAGAAGAAGAGTCCACTTGCCACACACCAAAGAATGAGCTTTCATTCACTTTTTGAACTTTATATTCACTTTTTGAACTTTATATAACATTAACCCCCTCCTAGTGAAGTGCCAGTCCCATGGCACTGATGTGGAGTGGTAGGAAGGAGGGATGGGTCTAATTGGGTGGATTTTTTTTTAAAGTGTGTATACAAGCCCTTGCAAGGGTTGGTGTTGGGTGGATCATGCCTTGAAATTGGAGATGAAGTTGGGGTGTGTCCCTTTTTGTTGCTGGCCATAAGGGGATTTGTCCTTTGAAATTGAATATCGTGTTAGAGGGATCCTTACGTGGAGAGAGGCCGGAGGGCGAATCCATCCTTGAAATTGAATATCATGTTAGATGGATCTGCCATTTCACCCTCTATGCTTGCCATCTATTGCACTATACCAAATGACCTTCTTCATTCACTTTTTGACTGGGCTACCTCGGTCTGCTTCTGCCTTGTTCGCCTACATGGTGACATTGTCTCATGAGATGACCCTATTCTTAAGCAGGTGCTGGTTTCAGGACACTTGTGATTTTGATCTGGTGAAGGTTTGATGAGAAAGGGTAGATGTGTGAATCAATGTTGATGGGGCCTCAGGGAAATTGGTCTTGGGAAGAAATGGATCACCCGGTTAAGGTGGTGGAGGTTGGGAGCGCATTGCATGGATGATGGAGTCTCTGAAGCTGGTGGTTGGGGCCTTTGTTTGTACCTGAAAAGAAAAGAAGGTGCACTACTTGGGGGTGTGCTTGATTTACTGTGTAGTGCATTGTGCTTGTGCTAGTGGGACTGGGAGTAGGGTCCAAATCACAGGCAAGCCTGGCCGTTGTCCCTCACTTGAGGACCCAATTTGTGTATGAGGGAGGTGCAGTGCGTGTAGCTCAGGGTCATAGGTCTAACCATAGACAAGTGTTACCTCCCTAGGTATGTCCTGCCCTTGATGTGCCCTAAGCATGTATAGTGAGGGATCAAAAAGGGCTAGGGGGTTAGACATGGAGCCTTGGCCAAACTAAGGCCACCAAATGCGCATAACTTGAGAACCCCTAGATGTAATTACTGTGGTCTATTTGTAGCTCAATGTGTCTTCATGTGATTTCTCTTTTCATTTCCATTCTATTCGTTTGTCATTTTGTTTTGTACTTTCCTTCCTTTTGTTTCTTTCTTTCCTTTTTCTCTCTTCTTGTTATTGTTCTTCTTCTTCTTCTTATTCTTCTTCTTCTTTCGATAAGTTACATAGTCATGAGACAGAAGTTAGACTTCGTCAATAAAGTGAGGCGGAGAAGGAGGCTTAATAGATTTGTTAAGGAATTGGCAACTCTGGAGATAACCCTTAAGGTCTAGGTGGACTTGAAGGATGGTGGTGGAGAGGAATGGATGATTATAGTGGGTGAATCAGCTATCATTCATATCCTCTAGAAGAGCTAAGCAAAATGAAGATAGTAGAGCAGCTCACATCATTAGTCGAGCCATTGCACAACTATATATAGCATTAGGATCATAATGGAGGACTAGGAGACCGTGCTCTTGCAGAGAGAGGACTTACCTAAGGAGTATCCTAAGAAATCTAAGGTAATTATAGGTGGTAATAAAGGCATGATCAGGGCATGAAGAGAATTCATTGATGAAGTGGACTAGGGTATCATACAAATTTTCTGACGTGAAAATGAGGGCATCTTCATATGTAGTACGATGCGGATTATAAATTATTGGAAGTCATAGCCATGGACACTGGAGTCAATTTCCACTCCCACCCTTTGAGGGTATGTAGCATGAAAGTTGGGTCATTCCACTGACAGGGTTAAGTGTTGCAAAAGGCCATTCAAGTGTCCATGTTGACATCACATGTCCTCCTTCTCCATGTAGATTGGCATTCGTAATTAGGCACAAACATTGGCTCCTCAAAAACTTTGTTTTTCCAAAATTTCCCATCTTCGATGCCCCATAGCATGGGGTTCTGCTTTCTCTCCTTTAGCCACTTCTCCCCAAGACTACCTCCAATATTAATCACTTCCTTCACCACCTTGATGGGAAAAACTCTATGCAAGGTGGTAGGGAATTGGAAATTAAAGTTGAAGGGGTTCCTAGCCATTTCTTGCCTCTCCTAGATTACAAGATTAGAGTGGAAGCTCGTTGGGGAATCATCCTTACATGGTGGGATAGGTGCTAGGGGTGCCATTACTCCTCTTGGAACCTCAAAAGCTTGTGTGGCATCCAATAAGGTATTCATCAAGAAGGCATGTTGCTGCATTTGGAACCCCATCTGGGCCGCCTCTACTCTACTTTCAGCAATCTTTCTCCACTCAAGCTAGATGGTATGCCAAGGTTTTCACCCTCCCTTCATTGCAGGTTTCCCACTCTTCTGCTCTCTTCATCATCTCCTCGGAGCTCTTCCCTTGCCTTTGAATTAAGGCTGTTATGATCGACTCTTGTTCTTTTCCCTTGTGAGAGTGAGCCCCTCCTTCTCCTTTTCCAAGTGCTCGATTTCTATCTCCAACCTCTCCTACTCATCTATTTCCAAAAACACCCTGACCACCAGGTCTTTGACCTCTCGATGATGCTCCTCCTATTCATGATCTCTTTCTAATTCCCTTTCAGCAAGCTCTTCCATGCCCAGTTGGACTCTTTTAAATTGAGCTTCCAAGTCTTGATGTTGCATTATTAAGAGTTTGTAGTCCCGTTGTAGCACAACCAACTCCTGGTCCTCATCCTCTAGCTGCTACCTCTAGATTTTCTCCTTTTCTTCCTCAACATTGAGCTTTTCCTTTGGCTCGCTAACTTCTTTTTGGTATATGGCCACCTGCCGAGTTTTTTCTAACTAGAAGGCCGCCAATGACTCCTTCTCAGCTTCCAACTCAGCCACTACTATTCTGTTTTCCTTCTTGGCTTTCTCCAGTTGGGAGAGTAGCTCTACAACATACTTGTCATAGTTAGTGGGTGGTGTCACAATTGTGGGGATGGGAGTTGTGGAGGCTCCCAATTTTTGTCACTTAGGGTCCTGCCTTGACTCTTGACATATTAATGACATATTGCACCCAAGCCATGAGGTTAGTAGCATCAACCATGGCCAGGGTGCTCTAGGTGGGCATTGTCATTGTAGGGGTACCGAACTTTTCGATGTACTTGGCGAGGCTGCATTGGCCTATAATCCTCCTAATAGCCTCCTCACTGGTCATCACCTCTTTGATGTTGTGAATGCTCTTGAATTTGAGTTGGTTGTACGCCTTGTTTTTAAGGAAGAGGCCATACTTTTCTCTTTCCTCTTCCATGATGGGAAGGTGATGGGCTCGGTCTTGCTGTGACATCTTCAGCTTCTATCATAAGCCATGATTTATCATTAGTGATTTTCAAAACAATCACTTACTAGAAGAAAAAACTTCATCCTTGCTAAATTGAAATGTTTTTAGTATAGAAATAGACTTCCCTTCAAAGCTTTATTTCAAAGTTTGTGACATTTTCCTCAATCACTAGTTAATGTCTTCCTTCCTTTTCTTAGATGTGGATTGAGGCTTTTAAGGTATGTTTTTCCTTTTGTTGTTTCCTTAGGTGTTTGATTTGATTTTGATTCGCCTTACCCCTTTATTCCCTTCTGAAATGAGAAGAATCCTTCCTAGGATTAAAGGGTTAGAGGATGAAGGGGCTTCAACACATAATCTTAGTGTTCCACTTTTGAATGAGCCAAGCATAGAAATTTGGGTTATATTCTAAATTAGCGTAGTTGTCCATGTCCAAAGGGTGGATGCCTACATATGTAACGTAAGTGATGACATCAAGCAAGAAGTCATCGGAGTCCACTCGACTAGCAATGTGCAGCTCCTCCTCGGTGAGGATGTGATCCAAATAAGGATGTCCCTTAATGTGTTCTTCCAAGGGTTGATGGATGGTAGTCAAAACCCTATATGAAGTTGGAGCTACATAGGTTGGGTCGTATTCCGATGCCTTGATTGTGTGTCGCTACTCAATGTTGGTCATTATTTGGCATACCTCTAGCTCCAATTGCAATCAAAGAGCATACCATTTCTGCAAAAGAAAGAGAAGTCCTTGTCAACAAGCTGTTTCAACTTCTTGAATTTCTTAGTCTGTGGCCATGATTGTGTTCTTTTTATACAACTTAATGAGATTCTATTTGATGTTCCCTAGATATCTCTGTTGCAATTAACTCCTCAACTGCTTTAGAAGCCTTAACGAATACAAATTTTACTCCTCCCAAGAGCAAGGGAGTGTTCGTACTTCCATTGCTGTAGGTTCTTCCAAGAGACCTAAGTCTAGACAATCGTACCTTTTAGCCAGTGTCATGAAAGTAGAGACCATGCATCTTAGGCAAGCAACCAATTCATCCCTTGTATTCTCAGCTAAGTCTGTGGGGCCAAGTTTAGAATTGATCGTCATTCATAAGAGGATCTAAGGCCAACAAGTGGTTGGGGTTTGTGACTGAACTAGAGAGTTTAGCAGTTGATTGTTGTGGCTTGAGGTGCTTCTAAGGTTGTGGCTTGGCCTATTGTTCAATAGGCTAGGTTGCGGCAAGTTTCTAAGGGTGCTTCCGAGGCCTGAGGGGTACTAGTAGGCATAGGTTGAGACAAGTTGTTAGTAGCGGGTTGCAGTTTTTGTGGTTTTGGCCTATAGATTGTTTTAGATTCTACAGGCTTAGACTTTGGAGGTTTTATGTATCTAGTAGTGTGAGTTTATTGGGGTCTGAGTACCTTTGGCTTGATGTTTTGTGTGGTCAAAGCTTGAGGGTGGCATTCAAGTAGGGCCTTTGTTTTTTTGGCTTTAGTTAGACAAATCCAAGTGTTACCCACATAGTAGCCTTGTACTTGCAATAAGGTCTTGGGGACCCATCATGGCTTGACCATGTGTTGGTGTTTGTAATTGTGTCTTGGCCTCCTAGGGGGTGAGGCAGGGTTCTTAGCCTTGCAGGGTTGTGGGTGTCTACTCCTAGGCAGTGGTTCTTGCAGTTTAGGCATCCATTAAAGCTTTGGCTCATGGGCCTTAGCTTTGACTTCAATGATTTAGTGGTCTTGAGGCTTAGTAAGTTGTGACGAAGTACTACCCTACCCCCCTCCTTAAGCTTGGCGGCAGGTTTCTCTATCGGTGGCCTTGCGGACTTGGAAAGAGTCATGCAACCCTTGCTAAAGGTTGTAACTATGTGAATGTTGCCCACGGCTAGGTGGATATGCCATAACTCGTAGTCAACACATTACAATAATCTTGCTTCTTAAAGGTTCATCCTAATAGTGACTCCATGCCTACCTCTTTAGTGTTGGGCAACACATAAAAAATAATTGGTATGCTTTCAAACTCGATAGAAACTGCAGTTTTGCATTTTCCCAAGAGTGCGTATGACCGGCCCCTGTACGGGCTGAGTTTGGCATTAGTGGGCTGTAGCTATGGTTTGCCAATTTGGGTCCAAAGATCATGATTTAAGATATTGAAGTCAGCTCCCTCATCATCGATCAATGCATTGAAGGTGCATGTGTGCATGGTAGTGATTGGTATGCATAGGTAAGTTGGTTCTACAGCTTCTTCATCCTCATCATCCATCTCAATGATGGTGGACACTCTTACATTGACAGGGGAAGCTAGCATTAGAGACTCATGCAGTGGGTACGTGTTAGATTCTTCTGGGCTTGATAAATTGTCTTCAAGTTTCTTTCCTTTCATTTTTGAAGAGGAGGCAAAGGGATTTCCCATAAATTTTCCTTTAGAGGGAAAATCAGCCTTGTGAGCATTCATAGCTTGAAAGTTGTATGGGTTTACTACATCATCTGATTCTTCAGTTATATCAAAAGGTGTATCTTCTAATGTATTTGAAAACTTATTTGTTGTATGCCAAGAGTCTGTTTCAAAAGATGTTTCAGAATATTCTTCAGAAGATTTTGTTTCTTCTTCTTCTATGTCATCACTCTTGTTGTAGGAATATTCATCATCTGAATAATTGTCATAAGAATAACAACTATCATAGTCATAATGGTGCATCATGTTGACTTTGTCCGCATCTACATTATCCTTTTTTTTTGGGCATTTATTTGCTAAGTGTGAAACACTTCCGCAAATAAAACATTTCAATCCTTTATTTTTGAACTTTTATCATATTTTTCTTTTTCTCGAAAAAGGTTTTTGGTGATACTTAGCTTTTTTGGTTCCTTTTGGTTTTCTGGAATGCCTCCGAAACTTGTGGCTATATGAAGCTTCTTGTTCATAATCTAGTTGGGCAAGTATAGGCAATTGATGTTGCAACTCTCAAACATGGACATAGATACAAAATTGCATGGATTCCAATCAATGGAAGTGCCTACATACTGCAATTAAGGATCATACTCGTAATGGACAAAAGTACTTCTTTATGCGAACGCCATTGAAGAATCCTATGCCCTCACCTTCAAGGGTTTCAAGCTCCGTGTTGCTAGTTTGGCTGATGGCCCGAACTCTGAAAGGATCTAATCTCCTAAACTTCATTTTCTATTTATGTCCCTTGACTAAGTACAACGGTACTAAGTGGCCCTATTCAAAGTCTCACTGCTTGACGTGCTTGTCAAACTAGCTTTTGTGTCTTGCCTTCTCGCATATTAGCGCATGGGTGGCTAGAAGCTAGGTTTTCGATAAGCGTTCGAGCTTAACCAAGTGTTTTGTCCATGCCTCCTTCCCATCCCACCTCTCTTGAAGGGCTATCCGCAGGCTAGAAACAAAGAATTCTAAAGGTAGAATTACCTCCATTCCATAGGTCAACCTAAAGGGAATCTTGACCTACAACCATTTTGTAAGCCATGCAGTAGGTCCACAAGGCTGCCATCAACTTGTTATCCCAGTCAATGTGCAAAGCAAAGACTACCTTAGTCAAGACATTCACCAAGATTTTATTTATGGATTTATCTTGCCTATTTTCCTGAGGGTAATAAGGCAAAGACTTCCGATGGATGATCAGGAAGGTGGATAGGAGATGAGCTATCACTTTGTTTTGATGAAGTGTGTGCCTTGGTCACTAACAAGTTCAATTGGGCAACCGAATCGTGAGATCACTTGCTCCCATAAGAACTTGGCAATGGTCCTAGTGTCATTTCTTCTCCTAGCATGCACTTCTATCCATTTCAATAGATAATCGGTGGTGACAATGATATATTTAGCTTATGAATACTATGCCACCAGACTAATGGGTCCAATGAAGTCAATCCCCCATTTCTCGAAGGGTTGTCTTGCAATGTTTGGGATTATCTCCATGTGGTCCTTACAAATAGGGACCTTAGTCCGTTGGCACTCATCACAATGTTTTACGAATCTTACTACATCTCAAAAAAGAATGTGCCACCATAGCTAGGATTGCAGCACCTTGCAGGCTATCGTATCTCCACTGAAGTGTCCTCTTGCAATTCCACCGTGTGCCTCTATGAGTACGTCATGCATTTTATGTTTACACATGCATCTGCGCAGCAATCCGTCTTGCCCCAACTTGTAGAGTTGGCCTGCTATCAATTGACAGGTTGGATTTTTAGGATGAGCCACCTAAGTCGAGCATTTTCTATTGGTCATTCAGGTAATCCGTGCTCCCACACTTGAACTATATCATCTGCCTACCAATATGGCATCATATCAACTCTAAATAAGTCCCTTTCAGTGAACAAGCTAAATAGATGTGTGTATGGCAGCTTGTCTACAATGCCTTGTCCAACGACTTCTCCTATGGGGATGCAAGACATATGGTCAACATGTAGTGTTGCTTTGCTTTACATACCACCATAGAGAAGTCAAACTCTAAAAGCAGGAGTAGCCATCGAGCGATGCGTCCTCTAGCATAAGGTTTATTAACAAGATATAACAAGGCTAGATGGTCAACAAAGAATATAAAAGGGGTAGCCAAAAGATAATGCCAAAATTTCTTTATAGCAAATACCATGGCCAAACCCTCTCTCTCCTTGTTGAGTAATTTATTTCCGTCTTAGTGAGCTATCTGCTAGCAAAGCTCACTGGGTAATCTAGGTTGTGTTCACCAAGCTAGCACAAAATAGCTCCTACGAAATTTTCAAAGCGTCAATGTGCACATGGAATGTGAGTGTCCAATCTGGGGCTCGTAGAATTGGTGTAGTGGTCAGAGAATTTTGTTATACATTCACGACTCATGAAACGTGAAAAGAATGATCCAAACCACTTCACAGTTCATAAAATCGTGTTTCACATGTCACTTTAACCAAAAAAAATTAACAAATTCGCATTTAAAACATCTAAAAAAATTTCCAAAACAATTCATTTAGAACATCAAAACCCCATCGTTTAATGGATCTCACTCCCTTGAATGTCATGTTGCCTCTTATGTTGTCCCTCAAGGTGAGCTCTTGATAATTTCAATTAAGTATTTGACATTTTCCTTTGTGGGAATATCCTTTTTTTTCCCACTCTATTCAAAATCATGAACTTCTCTAAGGGAAAGACCACAAACCAAGCTAGGGACAATTGCACTAGCAGCCTGCTGACCAATCTAGATGTTTGGTTCCTCTCTTCTTGAAAGCTCACGCTTATGATATTGTCATAATTCACAAAATTTTCAAAACTACGTAAACTAGTTTCATAATTCATAGTTCCTGATGTATCATGAAATGCGACAACAAACTTATAAAACTACGTAAAACTAAGTAAAACCAATTTCTAAGTTTCTTGTTTCATTATTCATTTTTTATTTGACATTGAAGACTCATGAAACACAAAAATATATTTTCAAAACCATTTGCAAATGGTAAAATCATGTTTCATACGTTTTGAGTCATTTGATCATCTTCAATGCCTCAAAATTCAGGATTTGAGAGAAAAAATGACAAGAAAAAGTTTGTTACCTGAGATTTGCAGTCCATGCTGTTGCTGAGAATAAATGGTCTTTTGTTAGAATACGCTTGGTTAAGCTTACAATGCTTACAAGATAAAATAGTTCATCGAAGACAAGACAAATACGTGAAAGAAATATTAACATAAACCCGACCCTGAATGTCATATATATATATTTACCAATGGTCACCGCACGTTTGTCCAAGATGTGTAGTGCACTAATTCGAAGGAGCTGCACTTAAAATGAAAAAGAAAATGGTAAGAAGTATCTTTCACCTTTAAAAAGTGGAGCCACAAAAGCATAATCATGTCAAAAAAGAAAGTGACATGTGGCACAACTTCCCATGAAAAAACAGTCTTCCCGTCACACATGTGTAAACCAACATCCTTTTAAACCCAAATCCTAAACCGTTGTAGAGGCATGCTCATGCTTAACCGCCAAGACCCACGGACCGCTTATTGTTCAAGCGTTTCAAGCAAGCACTAATGGCTACCTCTCACATATCTGATGCACTATCCCTCTTTACAAGTGTAGTGAGCTTACTATAATGCCCCATTGAGTTGCTTCCTCTCTCAAGCACTCCGATAGCTCCACAATTCATGATGTACGCTCAAGCATCCTCAAGCCTCTTTCTTCAAGCCCCATCCTCCATAGCCATGCACAAGACGAGAGAAAAGAAGAGAAGAAAAATAAGAGAGGAGATGGTGGAGGGCTTCACCTCCAAGATCTCTCACCCCCACACACTCTCTCCCTTGCTCACTCACACTCCCTCCCTCAAGCACTCACAAGCAAGCAAGAGAAGCAAAGAGAAGAAGAGGAGAAGAAGAGTCCACTTTGCTACACACCAAAGAATGAGCTCTCATTCACTTTTTGAACTTTATATACAAAACCCTATTTCCCTTGGGTGGTCATCCCCTTTTTACATGGCCGGCCATGGCCTAGGCCCCTTTTTCCATTGTTCTCCTATCTTCCTAGCTTCCTTCCTACCACCTATCTACCTTTACAATTTGCACAACGCTCTTTTACAGAGATTTTGGCTATGCCTTCATATTTAAAGGTGTGCCTTCTTGCTTTTGGTTTCTTGCGGCTTCCATGGTTGTGTCTTGTACTCTTGGTGGTTCTTCCCATGCTTTTAGATTTCTTTCGAGTCCACCCACTCCCTTTAGGGAGTCTTTTCCTTTTTTCTACCTTGCTCTTTTCCTCTTGATGCCTCATTTTCCACTTCCTTCACTTTGCAGTAAACATTACCCCCCTCCTAGTTGAGTGCCAGTCCCATGGCACTGCTAGGTGGTGAGTCGGGATGATGTTGCTGGGGTAGCCAGGTGGAGTTTTGAGTGTGTACACGAGCCCTGTCAGAAGGTGTGTTGGAGGGATTTATGGTTTGGAAGGCCCTTGAGTTGGACATGAGCCCTGATGTTGGAGGAATTTATGGACTTGAAAGGCCCTTGTGTTGAATATGAGCCCTAGTGTTGGAGGGATTTATGGAATTGGAAGGCCCTTGTGTTGGATATGAGCCCTAGTATTGGAGGGATTTATGGAATAGGAAGGCCCTTGAGTTTGGAATGAGCCCTAGTGTTGGATGGATTTATGGAACTAAAAGGCCCTTGTATTTGGAATGAGCCCTGGTATTGGAGGGATTTATGGAATTGAAAGGCCCTTATACAAGCCCTAGTGAAAGTGCTAGAGGGATTTATGCCTTTGAAATTGAAGATAAAGTTGGGAAAATTCCTACATGGAGAAAGGTGGCTATGCAGATCCATCTTTGAAATTGAAGATATAGTTGGACAGATCTGCCGTTCGGCCCTCCCTGGTTGCATCTCCTATGCTTTTCCAAATGAGCTTCTTCATTCACTTTTTGATGGGAGCTATTGCATCCGCCCCTTTCTTTGTTGTGTTTGCATAGTGACATGTTACATAAGATGGAGAGTGCATTGTATGGATGATGGGGCCTCTCGAGCTTATGGTCGGGGCCTTTGTTTGTACCTATAAAGAAAAGAAAGGTGCACTACCTGGGGGGTGTTTTGGCCTTACCGTGGAGTGCATGGTGCCCGTGCTTATGGAGCTGGGAGATGGGTCTAAAGCCCTCGATGGTATCCCACACTTGAAAGGGAGGTGCGATGCAGGGGGAAAGAGGTATGAGTCATAATTTGATGCACCTATGTTAGGTCTAGGAACCCTATTTTCTCCTTGGAATGGAGCATCTTATTGCATGTCTAGTACCATTCCAAGGGGGGATATGGTATAAGTTGTATTGATTTATTGCTTAAGGCAAATAGAGATAATGTTTTTGGATATAAATATTATATTTTGTTAGGCCAAGAGGGCCACTTCTTTTGCAGTGAAATGATTTACTTTGGTAGGCCAAGAGGGCCATGTGTCTACTTGGTGTGGGTGCATCTAATAGTTCTTTGTTTTAGTGCCCCATTAGATAAGTTTGAAGAAGCACTTGGAGGAAGCCAATTGTTGTGTGAAGGGTTCTTGTGGCCAATCCAAGTGGTGTCTTTCCTTTCCGAGTTCTTTTTCCTCAATAAAAAAGTGTATGTGCATTTGAGGATGCTTCTTTCTTTATTATTGAGGATGTGCAATTAAGGCATTAAGTCCTAGGATTAGGTTAGATATGTTTGGAGAGGTTTGAGCAATTATCCACCTCCTATGAAGACATTGTCGAGCATACAAAGATTTATCTTAGAAGTAGCCCTAGTGATCATGTCCTCTAGCTTGAGAAACCTACTTCTATGAATTCTTGTTAGTTGTTAAGCAGCTAAGGAAGCGTGATAAATAAAATAAGAAATGATAAACTTAGTCTAAAATACATACAATATAGAGATGTGTAAAAAGGGGTTCTAACCCTTGAAATAAGAACATAATGAGAAAAAATTAGAAGAATAGATGTTTATCACGCTGTAAGAGTCTATTAGTGTCATGATAAAAAATGGGCCCTCTGACACACACTAGCTGTAAGGCTCTAGCTAGGCTCCTACACTCTCAAAACAACCCTTAGAGCCTCGCAATTTTAGGAGCATTTGGATAATACAAACTAATCTATCTAAATACTACATTTGTAGATATGAGTATCAAACTATAGTCCAACATTTTTTCCATCCCAACTTCAAGCATGAGGAGCTTCCCATACATAGGTAACTACTTCACCTCAATTTACACATACAGAGAATGTTGTAGCCCCTACAGCTCTCCTACACCCCAAAGATTGGGCCCAGGATGTTCTGTCTCACACATAAAGAACAACGAAACATAGTCTACTCTTTTAATATTCCACAATCCAAGAGATATATTTATTTCCTCACACAATTGTCCACCAAGATAACTAATCTAACCTACAATAAGAAAAACCTCTTGTGCTCAATCGTAGATCAATATTTTGAGAGAAAGATGCCATGTATTAGAGAGTTGATCATTGATACCATGTTTAATGCACATGCAGTGTGTAATACCCTAGCATACTCAAACAATTTTTAAATGACAACCATCCATGTGCTATGCAAAGACATTCTTTTCATGCTTTCCTGATATAGTATGGCGATGAGAAATGGAACATAGATATTCCATGCTTCCTCTCCTATATATATTCAATGAAACCTATATGCCACACTTCAATGCACAATCATTTATTCTTCTTTATGCAAAAAATTGGCATTTCAATCCTCGTTTGACATTTATTCATTATGTGGAGTGTTTTTTATATTATACAATATTTTTCCATAGAAATATCCCCTATATAGTACTTTAAGATTCAAATGGGTGTAGACTGAGGCTAAACCTCATGCCCCATAGCCCATCATGCATCCAAACATATTCTCCTAATTCTTTACATTTTTTAAAAAATTAAATATATTTTTTATAATTTTTTCATATTTTCTCTCAATTATTTTTTTGTATAATTGCTAATAATTTTGCAAATTTTTATCATAAAATAAATAAATATAGCCATGGCAACTAGCTTGTATCATTTTGCCCCATATGTGCCATTACTTTCATCAATTTTATAAATCACCATCATATTTTTCAATTTTGTGTATTTTGTGTATACTATATAATTAATTTCTAAATTATGATAACCATAAATTTTGAAATTTTGGGCTTGTATCCCTCTTATACACAATACATATTACTTCCATGTTGAATTTCAGCCCATATGCATCTCAATTTCATGATGAAAATAACAATATAAATAAATTTCTTTTAAAATTGAGACTTACTACAAGAAAACTTCTTAATTTTTCATGATTTTGGAGATGCGTAGGCCACCCCACTGCAAATGCTTCACACAACCGCTACTAGTGATCACCTTCACACTCTCTCCCTCCATTCCTTGTATATTGTCATGATCCGACACCTATTCCCCCTCATCCTCTCAACCAATACGAACAACAATTATGGCAAGAGAGAAAGACTAAAAATTGAATTCTCAATAGAATGCATCATTTCTCGTGATTTTTGAAGTGATGGAGAGCAAAGAGTGTTATATCTCATGCCAGAATGGTTCTTGTTGATTCCACTACAAAAACCAATTTTTTTCCCAAATGAAGAGGCAATGAAAAAAGTATCTTTGTGGGTTATTTAACTCTCTTAAGCTTAGTGAGTCAAAAACTTGGTTCAACCCTTTGTGTTCACATTATTGGCAAGTGGTTTACTTAAAACTAAAGGCCCAAACAAACTCAGATTCGAGATTTGAAAACACAAGTGCGTTCTTGGCGTCATTTTCTACTGACTTGGTCTCCTAGACACTATTTTTTGGCTTTTGAATTAAGCAACTACTTTGTAATGCAAGAGTTGTGCCTCTTTAAATGGGCCATCTAACAAACTCCATTTGACAAACAGCTGCTTCCAACGCATTTTGGGCCACCCGCTTTTGCTTAGAAAACTCTAGTGCCTCTTGATTTTTACTACAAATACTTCATTTTTTACTTCAATTTTGACACCTAGTTGCACTAATGCTCAGTGGACCATCTAACAAACTTTGATTGATAAATAGATACTTTCAATATGTTCTAGGCCACTTACTTTTGCTTTAAAAACTCTAGCACCTCTTCATTTTTCTTGCAAATGCTTGATTTTCTACCTCCTTTTTTGCATCTAAATACACCTCTCATTGGCAACCACGTGATAGGGTGACTCAGCCTGTCGAACCCACAAATTGATCTATACACATAAAAATCATATAAAGAGCACCATGCTACTTCCAATAAAATACGCAATATAGCACAAAATACCCTGACCCTACCCCTTGACAAAATCAAGGCATGAATTCCATGAGGGATAGGCTAAGCACAATCTCACGACAAAGAGATCAAGAGCTAGCGGTGAGCCAACTCATCCAACATAGACCAGTTAAAAAAAGAACTATGAAAGAAGTTATCCAAAGTGGTGGTTTGACCCACCTACCTATCCTAGGACAACTAGACCAGGAACTCCTACTAGGCGAGTACCCCTATTGCATGTCTCATTTATATAAATTTTCATATTGGCTCAATCTCTATTTTTCATTATTTTTTACTCAGTTGTGTAAAAAGGAGGGAGTTGAGCATATCGTGTTAATACCCAAGAACCTACCAAGCTCTCATGAGGCAACACTAAATTCTTTTTTCTCACTCACTTTTGTTTTCATCCAACCATATTTTCTTTTGGCTAAAGGTTATCCCCAAGAAGATAAGGTATCGGCCCTAGGTTCAGGAACCTACCAAGCCTACGCGAGGTAATAAACATATGCTCTTTTGATATTTTTAAAATTCTCTTTATTTTCTTATTTCAGGGGTTAGGACCCCTTTTTACACATCTCCATATGATATATATTTTAGACATATTTATCTTTTTTTTTCATTAGGCTCTCCTAACTACCTCACAACAACTAACAGGGATTCCTAGAACCAGCTCCCTATAGTAGGTTAGTAGAACAACGTCACTAGGGCTACCCTCTAAGATAGAGCTTTATATGCCCAACAATGTCTTCATAGGAGGCGGACAATTACTCAAACCTCCCCAGACATATCTAACCTAATCTTGGGACTTCATGCCTTGATTGTCGGTTCCCAGCAAAGAAAGAAGCATCCCCAAATACACATACATAGTCTTCTTAAAGCGAAAGAAGTCAGAAAGGAAAGACATCACCTAGATTGGCCACAAGAAACTTTCGTGCAACAATTGGCTCCCTCCGAGTGCTTCTTCAAACCTACCTAGTGCATTAAAACAAAGAATCGTCAAACACACATGCAATAGCTAGACACATGGCCCTCTTCACCTAAAGAGAATAGGTCATTTTGATCTATCAAATACAGGGTCTCCCTAGCATATACATTGCATCTCATCAGACTAACCAAGATAAACCAAAAATGACATAAGATGCAAGGGCTAGCATCATGCTACATATGCAAGTTAGCATACTTCAATTTAATCATCCAAGTTTAATATTGGGCTTTTATATGTCCACAATTCCAAGCCTTCCCACTAATATAACATTGATATGGGCTATCCTTTCTTGGGTGTTATTAGCTAAATAAATGACCTTATTGGACTCGTATGTCCCACCTTAATTGTCATTCAAATAGATTGGTCATCTAAGCTTCCCAAAGACCCCTCCTATAAAGAGAATCACAAATTTATACTCATTTAAACCTTTTCTATTTGGATTATTGCATATGTCAATATTACAATCCAAACTAGGTAGAGTTCCAATCCTAAGCCCATTACATAGATACATCCAGAGTGGTGCATATTGTTAGATGTATCATTATGGCCTCTAGTCTCATCCACTTCGGAACTGACCATGGTATATCTACTTGGAATTCTTGGCCTTTCATCTAACACGCCAACCACACTTTTAGAGAATTTGGGCCTCCAAACCCATCTCACATTCCTCTTTATATTCTTGCATTCCCTCAATTTCCCACAGTGGTCTAATGGACTCAATGTAGACTTATTGCTATGACCAAACTTCCTCACATACTTATGACTTCTATCTAGCACAGGTGGACCTTTGAAATTCTACATCTTCACACAGGATGCCTTTACTTGCCTCTATCCACACTGCAACTTCTCACTCATAGGTATCATGCTCTTACTAAGAGGAACAACATCCACCCAAAAGCATGATTCACTTATAGATGGAAAAGGTCTCTCAAGAGCCTTTCTAGGAGAAAAATGAGAACCACTTAGGATGCTTATCCATGCTTGTAGTCCCAATGATTCTATTGATTTTTCTTTCACAACCACCACTCATAGAAGTGTCGTAAGCCCTACTGAGACTTACTTGTCTTGGAACCTTTCCACGAAGAGGCATACTATCACTGCGCATAGAATTCACATTGCCTGCCTAGAGATTTTGATTACCAAGGTCCCCACACAAGTTGTCTTAGAAGTAGTTACTGTAAGTGAATTATCTCCTTGCAAAAAAGGTTGAATACTTGGATGCACTTGCAATGAGTGGAAAATTTTCCAAAAGTTCTCCCAATATCTCTAAATATACTGCTCATATTCATTTCATGTAACTTAGCCTCAATTAATGACTTAGAATCTCGCACCCTCACTTGAATTTTCATACTAATCACTAAGCAACTCATAAAGAACTAACACAACACATCATTTAGAAACACTGTGGCTCTTCTTGGCCAAAACCTAAGAAAATTATCAAAGGCTCTAGCATATTCTTTGATAGAGATATATGCCTTTTGCAGAATCTGTGCAAGCTGTCCCAAGACCAAAGTCATGGGAACCTTCTTCTCATATTCATCTAGGAATTTGTCACATAGCTCCTTAGAGGTTCTTATTGACCCTCTTGGGAGGTTCGAATACCATTTCTTGGCCTCTCTCTTCAAGGTACTTGAAAATAAAAGCATCTGATGCATATCATCAAACCCACTCGCAAGGCAAGTTACCATATTCTTTCAAATGCAACATCAGATCCTCATCTAGCAACCCATAAAACACTGGGGGATTCCTATAAGGAGGAGGACATTTATTCCTCTTCTTTGGGATCAACACTAGGTTATCTAGATCTTCATATTCATCTTGACCTAATCCTAGTGTCTCAAGGTCTCTAATCTCTTTCGTTTCCACCTTTACTAGTGTAGAAAGGTTAATATTTCTATTGATGTCCCTTTTTGCCAACTCATAAAGTGGTCTAAGAAGTCGTATAAATTTTAGCATATCATTTTGATCCTTTCTTAGAGGATCATCCATCCCTTGGCCATCCATAGGCAATTTCATAATAGATTTATGCAGGATCTTTGGCCCCACACCTAAAGCAAATATATCAACATTACCCAACATCTTTATGAGGCCTAACATTTCAACATGGTCATTCACCACATGAGACATTTCAAAAGCCACAACTAAATTACATTGTATATTAATACTTTTCCATGGTGTTACAACTTTAACATGATCATTAGTCGAAGTCATGACTACCACCGGGTTACACCATACTTCGTGTTACACATCAAGTAGGTTGATGGATGGTTGTGCACAATGTCTCTTGGATAGAGAATACACCAAGGTGAGTCACCTTGGCCCATGCCATCATATTAGAGGATAGAATAACCACTAAATGGTTACTTTCCACATCACATGAGTTATCCCTCATAGAGGATCCATGCTCTACATAATTAATTAGGTCCATCATTAAGTTTTGTATAGGGCAAGCCAAGTGTTTTAATCCCTAGGAGAACTCCATTTTGTGAATATTTTAGCACATCCCTAATGGTCAAGATTATAAATTTTTAGATTCCTTTTCAATCAAGCTTTAGAATTTGCCACTTATAAGAAGCTCTTGGAAAACGCACCACCTATCAAGATTAAAATTTGGCATGACATTGGCTATAAGGCTCTAGGTGAGCTTATACACTCTCCAAACAACGCTCATGGCCCCATGGCTAGGAGCATCTGGGTAGTATGAACTAATCTATCTAAATACTGCATTTGTAGACATGAGTATCAAATTTTAGTCAAATGTTTTTTCCATTCCAACTCCAAGAGTGAGGAGCTTCCCATACATAGGTGACTACTTCACCTCAATTTACGCATACAAAGGTCACCTCTAGTTGAATGTTGTAGCCCTTATGACTCTCTTACACCCTAGGGATTTGCCCTATGATGTACCATCTCACACATAAAGAACAATGAAACATACTCCACTCTATTGATATTATATGATCTAGGAGATATATTTATTCTCTTACACAATTGTCCCCCAAGATAACCGATCTAACCTATAGCAAGGGAAACCTCTTTCACTCAATCATAGGTCAATTTTGAAAAGACAGGTGTTATGCATCCAAATGTTGATCATTGATACTATATTTAATACATATACAATGTGTAATACCCTAGCGTGCTCAAATAATTTGTAAATAACAACTAGCCATGTGCTATGCAAAGACATTCTTTTCATGCTTTTTTGTAATGCAGTGTGATGATGAGGAAACGAATCCAAGCTATTCTGTGCTTCCGCTCCTATTTATATTCAATGAAACCTATATGATGCACTTCAATGCATAATGATTCTTTCTTCTTTATGCAAATAATTAACATTTTAGTCCTCATTTCATATTTATTTGTTATGTGGAGTGTACTTTATGTGATATTATATTTTCCCATAGAAACACCTCCTAAACGACACTTTAATATACAAATGGGTATAGACTAAAGCTAAACCTCATGCCCCATAGCCCACCATATATCTAAATATGATCTTCTAAGTTTTTTCTTTTTTTTAATTTAAATATATTTTTGTTACTTTTTTATTTTTTATAATTTTTCTCAATTATTTTTAGCATAAATACTAATACTTTTCTAGTTTCTAATTATAAAACAAAGAAACACAGCCATTGCAACCAATATACATCATTTTTCCCCACATGCACTATTACTTTTACTAATTTTATAAATCTCTCTCTTCCTCTCCCTCTCTCTCCCAAAGGCACAATCTCTTTTGCTCTCTCTTTCACTCTTTGCGGCAAAATCTCGCACTCGAGTTTTACTTGCTTTTTTTTTCTCTAAGTGCCATTGCTATTTCCGATGTAAATAGCGATGCCGCTAATGTGTCACAACTACCCATCGCTATGCCTCTATACCCTTGTAGTGAATCCCATTCTGTTGTGGAGTATATCTACATGTATTCTATCTCTATCTACCATTTTTTTGCAAAACATCAAAATAATATTCTCCTCCTCCATCTGACCTTAGACATTTAATATGAAATTTTTTCTCCTTCTCAACCAAAGTCTTAAAGACTTTAAAGTGAGTGAATACCTCACTTTTCTCACATATAAAGTAAATTCATACTTTGCAAAAAGTATGATCATTAATAAAGAAAACATATAATCTGCAAACCACTCAAATTTGCAATATTTATAGAACCTTGCATATCAAAATGTATTAATTCAAGTGGTTTTTTGTATACATGCTTTTCATGTGAAATTATATGCCTTGTTTGCTTTCTAAATTGGCATGCTTCACATATTTTATGCATCCCATCAACCCTAAACTTGGGGAAGCTATCCACAATCTATTTTGATTATATGTCTTTCAACAACTATACATTCACATGACCAATTCTCTTATGCCAAATTTCAATATCATCCGTAACACCTAAATTTATGTAAACATGGCAGCATCCATTTCAAGCGCAGACTTACATAAAGAGAAAAAAATCTACCAACACATTTTCCTTATACATGTATGCTTAGATAGACTTGGAGATGGATACATGAGCTTTAGGTCATCCTATGAACATGAGGTATGATATCTCTACTTTTGCATACTTGATTTCTATGTTGATACTTAAGGAGGAGAACCTTGGCTTAGATTCCTCTTTTTCTCAAAGCAAGAACAAGTTTGAACATGTGTTTGCTCTATTATCAGAGATAGAGGTCACAGTAAAGGACATGGGATCATGGTCAAAGTTATGATGCACAATAAAGTAGAGAATGATAGTTTTGAGGAAGAAGGAGTAAAAGCAGCCAAGTTGCATATTTCCATAGGCAAAAACTTTTGATGATAGCACATAGTATTGGTATTGTGGTCATAAAGGTCACATGTCTAAAAATTACTTTTTTTAAAATGAAAAAATAAAAAATAAAAAAAATAGCAAGGTAATTATGCATCTAAAAGCAAAAACGATGATGAAAAAAGTGAACAATTATTTGTTATATAGCACTTTATGAATACTATGATTGCTGATGATTCATCAAATAATTATGTATAAAATGTAAAGTTAAGTGTCTCTAACCATATGACTTTTCATATAGAGAGTGATTTTTAGAGAGATGTGTAGTCCAGAGTCTCCATCCTATGTGGAACAAGGGATGATATAGCTCACCCCATTACTCATGTTGAAAATGTTTCTTTAAGTATGCAGGATGGTAAAACTAAGTACTTGGTCGATGTGTTGCATGTATCAAAAATTACAAAAAAATGATTTTTATCGGTCACATGTAGTAGAACAGGAATTGCAGGTTTGGTTCCCATCTGATGGTTGTTATGTAGAAGATCTTAAAAATGATTGTAGATTGATTGCAAAAGGAAAGCATGCTGGCAAATTATTTACTCTTGATGTTAGTCTACCTAAAATGGATGCTATTATATTTGCACAAGGTTTAGGTGTTGTGGCTGATATTGAAATTTAGCATAAGAGAATTGGTCATGTGAATATGCAATAGTTGAAAGACATGTAATCAAAACAGATTGTAGTTAGTTTGCTAAGTTTAGAGTTGATGGGATACATAAATTAGGTAAAGTATATCAATTTAAAAATTAAGCAATGCATGTGTTTCCATATGAAAAGCATGTATGCAAGAAGCCACTTGAATTGATAGATTCTAATGTGTGGGATCTTACAAAGACTACAACTTTAAGTGGTTAGAAGTATTATGTTTCTTTCATCAATGTGATCATACTCACAAAGTAGGGGTTTACTTTATATGTGAGAAAAGTGAGGTGTTCACTCACTTTAAAAGCTTTAAGGCCTTGGTTGAGAAGGACACAAGATTGCATATTAAATACCTAACGTCAGATGGAGGGGGAGAATATCTCTCTAATCTGTTTTCTAATTTCTTATAGAAAAATGGTATACATATGTAGTATATATGTAGATACACTCCATAGAAAAATGGATTTGCTAAGTGAAAAAACATGCATATTACAAAGTTGGCTCATGCATTGATATCTAAAAGAAACTTACCTCATTATTATTGGGCTAAAGCTATTGCTATTGTTGTATACATTACAAACAGTATACCCATTGTTGTTATACATGGTATGACACCCGAAGATAAGTTTATAAGTAAAAAGCCAAATTTGTCCCATTTGAAAGTATTTGGATATATTACGTATGTACATATTCTTGATGAGTTGTGCAGTAAATTGGATCTCAAAGTAGAAAAATTTGTATTTATGAGATATTCTCTTGAGAAAAAGAGATATAGATGCTATAACACTATTACGCGTGAGCTAAAAGTTAGTAGGGATGTTGTTTTGGATTAAATGAGTAGCTAGTATAACAACATGTAGAATGCAATTAGGACTAATGACCATAAGAGTATGGATGTGCAAAGAATGGGTTAGTAATCATAGACATTGAATGGACCACAAAAATCTCCTAGTCATGGTTGTGTTGATGATAACCCTTGGAGAGAAAGATTAAGGCCACGAGTTACTTTACCAAGTATATCACATATATTAAGAAAAGATAAAGAGAAAGTTGGGGATTCACCTATTAAGACAAATCTATCATTAGATTCCTCTTGTATTGATGTTGATTCAAGTGGCTCCAAGTAGAGATTGTATGAGTTCGGGCTCCATCTATTAAAATTATTGGTGTATATAAGACACAAAGGATGCTAAAGCACCTAGTAGTGATCCAGGTCCACGTAGGTCAAGTAGAGTAAGAAAGCCACACAGTAATTGACATATGATAACTATATAGCTCATTACTATGCATGCATGGCTAAGGTTGAGCAAGATGTGGAACCCACTTGTTTTAAGGATGCAAGGATAATCAATATTGAGATCGTGCTATGGATGAAGAAAGGGTTGCACCTTAGGAGAATGATGCATGGGAATTGGTGCCTTTACCTAAGGAGAAGAAGGCTATTGTACCTATAAATGGGTTTGTAAGGTCCAAATGGATCTATTGAGCTCTATAATGCATGATGTGTTTGTTAACCCCAACACGAAGAAAGCACGAAGAAAGCAAAAGAAGTGGAAAAGACGCAGGGCAAAGGTAGAAAAAAGGTAACCCGACAACCTTAAAAGTCCAAGGCAAACACAAAAAGGGAAAGGCACATTTTTGAATAAAAAGGCGCACCCTAAAATCTTGTAAAAGAGCGCTGGGCTCTCACCCGTGCAATTTGTAAATGTAGAAGGGCGGTGAAAAGGAAGCTAGGAAGATAAAGGGACAATGGAAAACAAGGCCCCGGCCATGTAAAAAAGGGAAAAGGGGATGACCGACCAAAAGGGAAGTAGGGTTTTGTATATAAAGTTGAAAAGTGATTGAGGAGCTCATTCTTTGGTGTGTGGCAAAACTAGTCTTCTTCTTCCTCTCTTCTTCTCCCCTTCTTGCTTGTGTGTGCTCTTGAGAGAGGGAGTGTGAGAGTGTGAGGGAGTGAGTGTGTGTGAGAGTGAGGGATCAAGAGGGTGAAGCTCTTCACCATCTCCTCTTCTCTACTTCTCTTCTCTTCTCTTGTGCACGCGGCTATGGAAGATGGAGCTTGGAGATGGAGGAGGCTTGAGGATGCTTGAGCTAGCATCTAGAATCGTGGAGCTTCCGAAGTGCAAGAGAGAGGAGGGTACTCGATCGAGCATCAAGGTAAGTTCACTGCATTTGTAGGATCAACGGTGCGTCAGCTAGGTGAGAGATAGCCATTAGAGCTCGCTTGGAACGCTTGAAACAATAAGTGGTCCGTGGGTCTTGGCGGTTGAGCAAAGGCTCCCACATTTTGGTTCCGTTGCCGGGACCAACAGATTCAAGCTTGAGCACTTGCGTGCCTCATATCAAGCATCGAAGTAGGGTATTCATCCCCGAAACGGAGCTTGAGATAGGTAGGAAGTTGGGTGTTTTCGATCTTCAGAATAAGTAAGTATTTTGGAATATTGTGGTTATTGATGATTGGAAAACATGGAGAAACTAGTTCACTGTTTTGCTTTCGATTCATGTTGTGTTTAGAATAGATTAGCAGTAGGAAATCACACACGAAGAGGTAGAGGGTTGCTACTGTGAAATAGGGGGAAAACCACAGGAAACAAAAGGAAAAATGGAGTAAATGCAAAGGTAACTGCATAGGAAACTCCAGGGAAGGAATCTGTAGTGTTCAGGGAAGAACTAGTAGGGTATAAACTCTGGGAGGGCAAGAGAACCCCCATTTCCAACCAACGGATCGCGAGAGAGATAGAGAGTGAGAGAGAGAGCGAGCTTGGCAACCGTCCGATCGACCAGGGCACGGAGGACATCGCGTTTGGCGACTCCCAGGTAACCAATCTCCTCCTCACCACTTCAACTCCGTTGCTGGTTAATCTCATGGTCAATAGGATAAAATATCTGGAGAAAGTCGAGCAAATCCGTGTGCGCAAGCTCATTGGACCGGCGGACTCGGACGTCCGACCCAGTGTCCGATTCCTAGAATCGGACACTCAGACAACCGTCCGATCGAAACAACCTGTCCGACTACTAGGATCGGACCAACCCGTCCGATTCTTAGAATCGGACGCTCGGACCACTCGGACACTCGGACTCGAAACAACCCATCCAACTCAGATGCTTTGACTCGAACCCACCCTGTCCGATCGAACGAATTAATACACATCACCAATCGGACCACCTGCCCAGTCCGATTCCCAGAATCGGACCCATCCCTAATCGGACCACTAGGATCGGACACTCCGACCAATTTGACCGATTCTAGCAATCAAACTACCCAGTCCGATTGGACCAGTCGGACAAATCGGACCGCCCAAAATCGGACCAGCCCAGAATCGAACCCCTTGGCCGATTCTTCGAACACTTGCCCGCCCGATTTTTGAGAATCGGACACGCGGACCTTAAGATTGCCACTCAGCCCTGATACACCTGGTCCGATTCCCACAATCGGACCACTGGTAGATCGAACCACTGGTAAATCAGACGTTTGATTCCCAGAGTCAAACCAAAACAAAACCTAACCCATCCAGGGACACACTGGGGCACTACCCCAGCGACCCACCCTCGCGTGAACAACAGGAAGCAGCATAGGACCCTAGAACCCGTAGAACGGCCAGAACTAGAGTAGCAAAGCCTGTCAAGCCCAAAACGAGCAAGAGTGAGTGAGACGGCGAGGAATTGCTCACAGCACTCAGGTTGAATTTCCGCACTTGAAGTACACTTAGGAAAGCCGAAAGCCTGATTGAGCACAAGTGCACGAGGAACAACACACTCACGAGTGACCATAAGTTGAGCACTGCATTCAAAAATTAAAGGAACTCACTCAGATAAATCGCCCAAAAAACCCACCAATAGGAGAAGACCCAAGGTGTATGCAAACGCGCGGAGCGCAGGGTAGGATCAAGCAAGGAGCGTCAACGACGAGGATCTGACTTACGACCAGGCGCAAGAATTCAACCATGACAGAGGGAGGCTCAAACCATCGGTTTACAGGGGAGCTAGATGTTAGCGCATTCCTAGACGCCATACAACAGATGGTGAGCAGTTACGATGCGCATGCCAGGTATGAGCACCGTGGCAGGACGGCAGATGCAATCATTGCGGACCTAGAGGAGGAGAGAAGGCTAGCCCGCAAGGCACTGCAAGGCATAGCCGAGTACAATAGGAACCAACAAGCCATGAGCCTAAGGCAAAGCATGGCTAGAGCTGCATGAGATGCAGCGAGTGCTGAACTTGGCTGGCCGAAACCGGACAGACCAGGAAAGAGCACTAGAGGAAGACCTGACGCTGGGCAAGCTCCTCATGAAATGGTTGCTCGATAACACCGCAGTAGAACAGAATGCCACTGCGCTAGCAACCTCGCTACTTGCAGGGCTGGGGGCAAACCAGGGCTCAAAGAGCCAAGCCAAAATACCTATTGTCGCCAAGCAACTCGACAAGTACCAGCCACCGGACGACCCGTACAGCTTTGTCGATTAGTTTGAGCAAGTCTGCGAAGCTAATGGCCTCAACGACCAGGCCCAACGTTCGCAAGCATTCACACTTTGCTTAAGCGATAAGGGTAGGACATGGTATACAAGCCTAGACGCCATAGAACAAGCCAACTTCAATAACCTCAAGGACCTTTTTGTCAAGAGGTTTGCCGAACTCGGATACTCTGACAACCTGCTAGTACGCCTGATGAACGTCAAGCAGAAGGAGAAGGAGGGCATCCACGACTATGTGACCCACGTGAGAAGCCTCCTTAAAAGAATCCCCTTAGGCGAAAGACCGACTGACAAAGTAGTGTCGACCGTATTCATCAGCGGAATTCGGGATGAGGAATTGTACAAGGCACTAGCAGGCAACTCAAGCTTGCAATGAGACATGGTGGCTAGGGTTTTTGAGGAAGCCATTAGGGTTGATGACCAGCTGAAAGAGCGGAGCTCCAGGAGCTCAAACCTAGAAGAAACCAACCCATGGAGTTTAGAGCAAACACCAACCTCTAGCGAGCGATCAAACCCATCATCCCAAGATAAGGGAAAGGCCACCGAGATGGACCACGGCTTGGCCGAGGTCAAGATGGAATTGGAAAAAATACAAGACATGTTGAGGCGACCGACGCATCCGCACGTCCAATGCGTGTACTGTGGAGGAAACCACCTGCCAGCAAAGTGTCAGGACCCTAGGTCAAGACCCTCCGCTAACTGCGGTAGGTTCGGCCACGATGCCGCACACTGTAGACTACCACGAAGACTACCATACATGCAACCCTACGGCCAGCTTTACCCGGCTAACAGGCCACAGCCATTCTTCAGAAGGGGAGCCCCGCTAGCCCTACTGGCGCCTAACGATATGAAACCAGCGGTCCCTAGGTTGGACATAAATCCTACCGGGTTTCCTAGACCGCCTGGTCCCTATGTGACCTGTTGAGATATCGAGCTCCACTCGTGATATGCCAGGGTGACCGTTGTGCATTTATGTCACCGACTTGTCAGTTGCAGATGCGGTTGGTACACCACCCATGAATAATAGCTACATGATAGCTATCCTTATCTGCTCTAGTTCGTGGCTCAGCTAGTATGCCACCTTAGTTAGTTGAGTTTGGTTTGAGACCCATATATAGGGTTCTTCTATTTCCTTGTACAAGAGTTCTTTTGGCTTACACAACTAAGAAGAGGAAAACTGTTTTCAGCCTCCACCTGTGTGTGTATTCTCCCATTGTGCAAGCAAGAAAGCTACAAGTGAGACTCCTTCCTTCTCTCCCACAATCTTGACATGGTATCAGAGCCTTGTTCATGGTAAGGAGCTCAAGAAAGAAAGCCAAGCTCGCGATGTTCTGGTAAGAGGAGCAATGTTGCTTTCATTTTCTATTTTGGGAGTATCTCTACAGGTAGCACAGCCGAAAATTGCAAGAGTGCATTGTCTCAGGTTGAGACGCCCTTCGCGATGAAGCAAGAGGGCAGTATATGCTGCGGGAAAGGGCTTTAGCCTAAGGCAACCCTGTTTTTTTGATTTGAGGCCATTTTGGGGCCTGTTTTGGAGGCGGAAGTTTTCTACACGCACTCAGGAAAAGGCCCAGTTTTATGCTGTACAGCCACTGTTCTACAGGTCGGTGAAAAGTTATTGTAGAAATTGCATCGTATGCCTGTGCGCAGAGACATTGAGAGTTACAGAATCATCCTTGTTGCCTGTTGATGCAAAATCATCACTAGAAAGTGACTGTGTGGTTAAATACCACTTTCGTCAGTTTTGCAGATTTGCCCTTGTGAGACTGAAGCTGTGTTCTCTGCAGTGACAGAATTTTTTGTAGTATTCTGTAATGGCGTCTGATTCTCTTTCACAGATTGTAATTGAAAAGCTTGACAAGAACAACTTCCAAGCATGGAAATTTAGAATGACGAATTTCCTTATGGGAAAAGGATATTGGAAATTTGTTGCAGGAAATGAAGAAGAACCAGTTCTTCCTGATGTTCCCAATCAACAACAAATGCAGGCATTCAAAGCATGGCATGAGAGAGCCAAGAAAGTTATGTACTGGATATCTATCAGTATTTCAAACTCTATGATTGTGCATATTCAGGATGCAAGTACGCCAAAGGAGGCATGGGATACCTTGTTAAAAATATATAGCACAAATACGCAAGCCAAGAAAATGCAGCTCAAGCAAGAGTTGCATAATGTGCAAAGAGAAAGTATTAGCATCAATGACTACCACATGAAGGTGAAGAAGATTGCAGATGCACTTGCTTCCATTGGGTCACCAGTGGAAGATGATGATTTAGTTTCTGTGACCTTGAATGGTCTAGGAAAGGATTATGCACAGTTCCGAACATCCATTTCCGTCCGTGAAAGATTTTTTGATTTTGAGGAGTTGATTGCTCTTCTAATTTCTGAGGAGCAGAGAAATGGTGGTGCATCTTCTTCAGGAGGAACTTCAAAAGAAGCTGCCTTCTACTCAAATGCTAGAAGAGGTAGAGGCACAGGTAGAGGAGGCCGATTTGGAGGCCGTGGTAGAAATCAGAATATGCAGCAAACTCAAGAAAACCAGTCCTATGGAGGAGGACGTGGTAACTCTAGAGGCAAGGGGAGCCAAAGAGGTCGTGGTGGATGGCAAAGAGACCAAAATGCAAACAGTAATGTTGAATGCTACTACTGTGGTAAAATGGGTCATATGGCTAAAGACTGCTATAAAAAGCAGAATGACATCATGAATGGAAAACTGCAACAAGGGAATTATGCATCTTCTAGTAGACAGGGTGATGACAGAAATGAGCATCTGTTTATGGTGCAGCACATGAATAATTCTGTGACAAGTGCAGAAGAAAGCAACGATGTATGGTATGTTGACTCAGGTGCATCAAACCACATGACAGTGTAAAATATTACACGGCGCAGCGAACAGAATCTGAGAAAGAGATAGAGAGTACACAACAGATAAGAGGAGAATCAGTAAATTCTTTAACTCCAAACAACTGATACAAAGATGGCTCTGTCCACCCCTGCGCTTCCACTGTGTGAAGCTTAGATGGCGATCTAGACAGAAGATAGGTGAAGAGCTTAAGGCTAGCTGGAACAACAACTCTGACTGGGTGAAAGATGAGTGAATGATGGCTGCGAAGGGGTTTAGCTTTTATAGCCCGCGAAGGTCGTTAGGTCGGCCTGCTGACCGACCTACCATATGAGCCTCCACTAGTCGGCCAGGGAATATTCCAGGGAATATTCCCTTTACCATCGGGCTGGGGGCTCTGCCCCCGGACCCCCGCCAGGGGGGCCGCTGGCCCCCCTGGGACCCCCCAGCCAGGGGCCGCTTCCGCGGCCCCCGGACCCCACAATAGGGGCCCCTTTTAACTCCCTTACCACGCAACTCAATGCAATGTGCCTCGAGTTGCTACCAGCTTAACCACTCCGTCTAACCCAAAGATTAGACCCACAACAGTCACCTTTTTGCCATCCGGTCACATAGACCTCATCTGATATACAAGTCAGGACTCAACCAATGTCTGGGCTCACTTTTGGCTTCTCCTCATAATGGGGGCCTTACAACTTTGAGCACCATGGATCATTGGTAGCACCTAATGAGGGTGGGGCATTGATCATATCTAACAGATAGGTCATGCAAAATGGATGGAGGATACAAGGAAAATGGAAAAACCAGGATTTGTGGAGACTGGTGATGATACTGCACATCCTATTGTGCAGATTGGAAAATTTCCTTTGTCTATGCAGGATGGGAAAAAGAAATACCTGTCCGATGTATTTCATGTCCCGAATATCACCAAGAATCTGGTTTCTGTTGGTCAAATGGTTGAGCAGGGCTTGCAGGTCAGATTTAATCCTCATGGATGCTTTGTTGAGGATATGAAAAATAAAGGTCGATTGATAGCAAAAGGAAATAAGAAGGGCAGAATGTTTACGTTGGATGCAGACATGCCTGAATTGAGTGCAGCAATGTTTGCACATGGAACCGGTGTAGTTGCATATATTGATATCTGGCATAAATGCATTGAAATGCATAAGGTATGTGAAGCCTGTCAGTTTGGAAAGCAGGCAAGGAAACCATTTCCTAGACATGTTCAAGAGAGTAAGAAGCCATTGGAATTAATCCACTCTGATGTGTGGACTACTAAAGCTGCATCTCTTGGAGGCTGTCATTATTTTGTCACTTTTATTGATGACTATAGCAGAAAAGTTTGGGTGTATTTTATGAAAAAGAAACGTGAAGTTTTTGGGCATTTCAAAACTCTTAAAGCTATGGTTGAAAAAGAAACAGGCCTGCAGATAAAATGCCTAAGGTCAGATGGAGGGGGAGAGTACCTCTCAAATGAGTTTGCAAGGTTCCTGCAGGAGCATGGCATAAAGTAGCAATATTCATGCAATCATAACCCACAACAAAATGGAATTGCAGAAAGAAAAAATAGGCATATTGGAGAGGTATCTCGTGCCATGCTCAACAAAAAAGACTTGTCAGATTTTTATTGGGCTGAGGCAGTTGCTACAGCAGTCTACATAATGAACAGGACTCCCACTGCAGCAATACATGGCATGACTCCAAAGGAGAGGTATACTGGTAGGAAATCAGATATTTCTCATTTGAA
Source organism: Lygodium microphyllum (assembly GCF_053477565.2). Lineage (NCBI taxonomy): Eukaryota > Viridiplantae > Streptophyta > Polypodiopsida > Schizaeales > Lygodiaceae > Lygodium > Lygodium microphyllum. The sequence continues at coordinate 36,181,301 of NC_141138.1, read as the reverse complement.
AATTTTTGGCTGCATTGCCTATGTTCATGTGCTAGATGAGTTGAGATCCGTTGGATCCAAAAGCTGAGAAGTGCATCTTTATTGGTTATTCTCTGCAGCAAAAAGGGTATAGATGCTATAACCCTTCTACTCGTAAGTTTACAGTGAGCAGAGATGTTATTTTTTATGAGATGAGTAGCTGGTATAAACCAGTAAATGTGATTGATAATGTAGATGCACAAAATGGTAATGTTGCACATAATTCTCAACAGCAGTCACAAGATATTAGTGGACGTGGAGCGTCCTCTAGCAGTGGTTCACATTCTTCGCTATGGACAAGCAGATTGAGATCAAGAGAATCTTCTCAAAGCAATGCAGATAGTGATATGCAGGTATCACGAAAAGGAAAAGAGAAGGTTGACCAGCCCATGTTTGATGTGAATGCAGGTCACTCTTATGTGGATGGTGAATCCAGTGGCTCAGAACAGAGCATTGATGATGAGTTGGGTATTCCCTCTATTGTTACACCTAGAGTAAGGAAGACCAGGGATGTTTTGAGAGCACCTAGGAGTGAACCTGCTTTGCGCAGGTCTACCAGAGCTAGGTATCCTGTGGATAGGCTGAAATATGATGGATTTACAGCCATTCACTATGCATATATGGTCAAAGTGATACAAGAACCAGAACCCACTTCTTTTGAGCAAGCCATGGGAAAAGAAAAATGGGAGAAAGCCATGGACGAAGAAATGGATGCCTTGGAAGTAAATGCTACATGGGAATTGGTACATTTGCCTAAATGTAAAAATGCAATTGGTTGTAAGTGGGTTTATAAGGTGAAGCACAATGCAGATGGTTCTGTGAATAGATACAAGGCAAGATTAGTAGTCAAGGGGTATGCACAAACATATGGCATTGACTATGAAGAAACATTCAGTCTGGTTGCAAGGATGGCAACCGTAAGAGCAGTCATTGCTATGGCTGCATCGAAGGGATGGTCTTTACATCAGATGGATGTAAAGAATGCCTTCTTGCATGGTGATTTGCAAGAAGAGGTCTATATGGAGCAGCCACCAGGTTATGTGCATGATGTTCATCCTGAGTTTGTTTGCAGGTTGAAGAAAGCCTTGTATGGCTTGAAGCAAGCACCTAGAGCATGGTCTGACAAGATAGGACAGTATCTTGTCACTATTGGCTTTCAGATTTCCAAGGCAGATTTCTCACTTTATATGAGAAAAATAGAGAAATGTATTATGCTACTTGTCATTTATGTTGATGATTTGATTATGACAGGTGACAGTGATGAAGATATTCTTCATGTGAAAATGCTATTGAAGCAGAAGTTTGAGATGAAGGATTTGGGAGAGCTGCGTTATTTCTTGGGCATTGAGGTGATTAGATCACCAACTGGGATACAGCTCTTGCAGAGGCAGTATGGATTGGACATGCTGTCCAAATATGGGATGACAGGCTGTAAGCCTATTTCAGTTCCTTTGGAGCAGAATGTGAAGCTAAGTACAGATGCAGGTGAGCTTCTGGAAGACCCTACTATGTACAGACGCATAGTAGAAAGCTTGATTTATATGACTATTACCAGGCCAGATTTGAGCTATGATGTTGGATTGGTAAGTCAGTTTATGCAGGCTCCAAGGAAACCGCATGTGGATGCGGCTAGACGCATACTCAGGTATGTGAAGTCCACATTGCAGTATGGACTATTTTATGAGATTGGGGTTCAGATACAGTTGCATGGATACATTGATGCTGATTGGACTGGTAGCATTTCTGATAGACGATCTACCAGTGGATATGTGTTCTCTTTTGGGAGTGCTGCAGTCACTTGGAGCAGTAAGAAACAGCCTACAGTTGCCTTGTCCAGCATAGAGGCTGAGTATAGGGGTGCAGCAATGGCTGCATGTGAGGTAGCTTGGTTGCATAAGCTACTTTATGATATGCATCAGCCTATAGATGGGCCAGTTGTTATTTATTGTCACAACATGAGTAGTATACACTTGGCAAATAACCCAGTCTATCATGCTAGAACAAAGCACATTGAGGTGCATTATCACTATGTGCGGGAGAGGGTTTTACTAGGTCTTATTGATCTAGTTTATGTAAGCACAGAGGATCAGGTAGCTAATATATTTACCAAGGCATTGGGCGCAGAGAAGCTGCACAAGTTCAGAGACCTGCTTGGTGTGCAGGAATTGGGATTGAGCTCGAGGGGGAGTGTTGAGATATCGAGCTCCACTCGTGATATGCCAGGGTGAACGTTGTGCATTTATGTCACCGACTTGTCAGTTGCAGATACGGTTGGTACATCACCCATGAAAAATAGCTACATGATAGCTATCCTTATCTACTCTAGTTCGTGGCTCAGTTAGTATGCCACCTTAGTTAGTTGAGTTTGGTTTGAGACCCATATATAGGGTTCTTCTATTTCCTTGTACAAGAGTTCTTTTGGCTTACACAACTAAGAAGTGGAAAACTGTTTTCAGCCTCCACTTGTGTGTGTATACCCCCATTGTGCAAGCAAGAAAGCTACAAGTGAGACTCCTTCCTTCTCTCCCACAATCTTGACATGACCCACCCACCGAGCGAGGCTCCCGTACACTACGTAGAGGAGCCCAGTGACGAAGAAACCTACATATACCCTTACGTCTCACATGACGATGAGGGCAATGCAATCCTCATGGATTACCGACCCGTGTCGGTGATGGCATTAGGACGAGGATGGGGTAGAGGCCTAGGAGGGCAGCCACAGGATCCGTTACTTGTTGGACTTGTGGACATCCCGATCACGTCTCATCACGTTGCCCCAAAAGAGAGCAACAAAACAAGGGAGACGCAATGAGGAAGGGGATTGTAGACACAGGAGCTGGGGTTAGTGTGCTTAGCCATGCAGTGTTACAGAAGTGGGGAAACCCGCCTGTCGAAGCTGCTCGGTTTAACGTCACGCTAGCAAACGGTATGCGAGTGAAGCCATTCGGGGTCTTGAAGAATTGGCCAGTGAAGATTGCAGGAGTCCAGTTCTCTGTCGACTTTTTCGTCATGAAGGGAGTGGACTATGATATCTTATTGGGTCGACCCTGGATGCGCAATGCTAGAGTTATCGAAGAATGGGGTAACAGCCTAATCTTCCTGGGCAACCAAACTAACACTGTGAGAATAGAGATGGACACTTGGAAGACCTCGCCAGTCAACCTAGATGCCATCTCTACTCTGCTCAAGGGAAACACCCAGGACAAGGAACCCTATGGGTCCTTAACTAAGTATATCCCATGCCCAGAGGACGAACGGGATTGGATGCACGTTCTCGCTACACTCGACCTGCCATTCTCAGATCATGAGGTGTACGAGCAGGCTGTCAAAACAATTGGCAAGCCAAAAGAAACATTCCCTACACCTGTCTACATGATGGCAACAAGCCTCCATGAAGGGCCTAAGCCTGTCATTTTCCAAGTGCCTACCAACAGGAGGGAACTCCAAGGAATATTGGGGCACTTAACGAACCGACTGGCACGCAACGCAGCCGCCAATCTCAAGCCTCTCCAGGACCTCTTGGAAGAATCCGAGTGGAAGTGGACCAGGGTACATGAACTAAACCTCAGGTATAACTGGGCGTTGGTTCCCGACCACCAAGATGAGGTAGAGCAGGCCTTGGGGGACGATGAGCAGTCTGGCGATGAAGATTCCTGTGACGAATACAAAGATTGCCAATCCTTCGATGAAGGAAGTGAGGGTGAGGTGGATACCGTAGAATACGACACTGAAGGGCAAGAAATTGAGCAAATGCGGGCAGATGCTAAGCCGCAGACGAGACGGGCCCTTAGAGTGGACCAAGGAGTCATGTGTATGAAATGCGATCGTGCTTGGTTGGAATGGATGGGAGCTGTGGATTTTGAGCAAGCCAGCCTGGCCCAACCAGGGATGGCAGCACTACTTAGAACCGAATCGCCATCTGAACTGCGGCCGCCAGGGGAGACTACCTCCTCTAGTGAAAATGGGGAATTTAACTTTGAGTCTGAAGTTACTTCAAATGGTGACCCAAAAATCCCTAGGCCATCCATGACCAGACGCACCAACGGAGACTTACCTGTCCACCTGAGGCGCAGACGGTTACGGCAGGATGAGGCTAAGCGTACCAACGATGCACGATCAGATGAACAAAGGAAGCCGCAAGACCTCCCTAAGCGCTTTTTGAAATTCAAAAGAGGGGACAGGGTAGTGGTTCTGCTAAGTGCCAAGCGCCAAGGGCAAACGAGTGAACCAATCGAAGGGCCAGCCAAGGTCAAGGAGGTAAACCTAGCCCTGGAAGGGGAAGTACCCCGACCAGTGTTCATTGCCGAGGACTTGACCATGGAAGAAGAGTCCAATCTTGTCACTCTTTTGCGGGAGTACCGGGGCGTATTTGCTTGGTCTTTAGATGAGCTACGAGGGGTAGATCCGAGTGTTGTGACTCACAACATACCCATGACAACGGATGCAACGCCGGTCAAGCAGCGACCATACCCCATGAATCCAAAGCACGCTCATGCTGTCAAGGAGGAAATCGACAAGCTAACGAGAGCCAGATTCATTTACGAAATTGAGCACACAAACTGGGTGTCACCCATAGTCATTGTGATGAAGAAAAACGGCAAGATTCGAGTGTGCGTCAATTACAAGAAAGTAAACGCCGCTACAAAGAGAGACAACTACCCCTTACCATACACCGAGCACATGCTTGAGAGAGTGGCAGGTAAGGAAGCCTACAGTTTCCTGGATGGCTTCTTGGGGTACAATCAGGTGCAAGTGCATCCTGCAGATAGGCACAAGACCGCCTTCGCCACTGAGTGGGGCGTCTTTGCATACGTAGTCATGCCCTTCGGGCTAACCAATGCCCCCGCCACCTTTCAACGCCTCATGTGAACCATATTCAAGGACATGCTTGGCAAGGAGTTAGAGGTCTTTGTTGATGACCTGTGTGTCCATTCGGCCTAGACCAAACATCTCGACAAACTCCACGCAGTCTTTGAACAGTGTCGCTTATACTGCCTCTCCCTCAACCCCCTGAAATGTTAGTTTTGGGTGAAGCACGGATGCATCTTGGGACACGTGGTGTCCAAGAATGGCATTGCCATGGACTTCTCGAAGGTCAAGGTCATTGTGGACCTTCCACCCCCAGGTAATTACAGGGGAGTTCAATGCTTCTTAAGTCACACAGGATACTATCGGCGGTTTGAACTGAACTACGCGCTGATCGCTAGGCCATTGTACAAACTGCTAATTGTCTTCGAGTGGACTAAATCGTGCCAAGGGGCCTACGAAGAATTGAAAAAAGCCCTAACAACGGCACCTATCCTACGAGCCCCAGACTCGACTATGACTTTTCACGTACACATCGACGCCTCTAAGTTTGCCGTGGGGGCAATGTTGTGCCAACCTGGTGAGCATAACCTAGATTACCCAGTGAGTTTTGCTAGCACACAACTCACTAAGATAGAGATGAATTATTCGACAACGGAAAGGGATGGATTAGCCATGGTATTCGCCGTGAAGAAGTTTCGGCATTACCTACTAGCCACCCCCTTCACCTTCTTCGTAGACCATCAAGCCCTGGTCTATTTGGTGAACAAACCTTGCGCTACAGGATGTATAGCTCGATCGCTTCTCCTGCTCCTAGAGTTCGACTTCTCAGTGGTGGTACGGAAGGGAAAACAACATTACATGGCTGATCATCTGTCCCGTATACCCACAGGAGAAGCCGCTGGACAAGGCATCACGGATGAGTTACCGGACATCCACTTATTCCATGAGTCCAGCAAAAGAGACCTATTCAGGGCCGATCTGACACCATACTGGGCAGACGACATAGTCCAAGTGCTCGAGCATGGGCTACCCGAACAACCAATAGAACGGGCACGTCTTAGGTGCTTAATCCTGAAAATCCAGCCCTACCGACTGATTGCAGGCCAGCTCTATAGGCTGGGGCAAGACGGATTGCTACGTAGATGCGTATGTGAGCATGAGATGCACGATGTGCTCTTAGAGGCACACAACGGTATTGCAAGAGGACACTTTAGCGGGGACACTACAGCACGAAAGGTGTTGCAATCCCAGCTATGGTGGCCCACACTCTTCCGCGATGCCACACAATTTGTCAAGCATTGTGACGAGTGCCAACGGACAAAAGTCCCGGTTCGTAAAGATCAGATGGAGTTAACCCCTGTTATCTCTCGCCAACCCTTCGAAAAATGGGGGATTGACTTCATAGGACCCATCAGCCCCGCGGCACAATATTCACAAGCTAGGTACATCGTGGTGGCCAAGGATTACCTCACCAAATGGGCAAAGGCGAGAGCCACACGGAGAAACAACGCTAGGACGGCTGCCAAGTTCTTATGGGAGCAAGTAATCTCATGTTTTGGTTGCCCCATCGAACTGGTTAGCGACCAGGGAACGCACTTCATCAACGAAGTGATAGCCCATCTCCTATCCACCTTTCTCATCATCCATCGCAAATCCTCACCATACTACCCTCATTCTAATGGCCAGGCTGAATCAACCAACAAAATTCTCATCAATGTCCTGACCAAAGTAGTCTCAGCCTCACGAAGTGACTGGGATAACAAGTTGATGGCAGCCTTGTGGGCCTACCGAACAGCTTATAAGATGTTCGTTGGTCAAACGCCTTTTAGGCTAACCTATGGGACTGAAGCTATTCTCCCATTAGAATTCTTCGTCCCTAGCCTGAGGATAGCACTCCAAGAATGATGGGAAGGGAAGGAAGCATGGACGCAACGCTTGGTTGAGCTAGAACGCCTGTCTCCTAGCCACCCACGCACTTATCTGTGAGAAAGCCCGACGCGAAAGCTGGTTTGACAAACATGTCAAGCAACGAGAGTTTGAGCAGGGTGACCTAGTGCTCCTCTACTCAGTTAAAGGACATAAGAAAAAGATGAAATTCAGAGGTCTCGGACCCTTTAAGGTCCGCACAATTAGCCGAACTGGTAATGTCGAGCTGGAAACACTAGATGGTGAGGGAATGGGCTTCTTCAATGGCAGTCGAATCAAGAAGTACTATCCGCCCACTCATCCGCTGCATGAGCCACCAATGGTAGAACCACCCGTCAAAATACGAGTAGCCGCAATTACGGAAATCTGCGAGAATGAGGAGGAGCCTGTAGAACCCGCCTACCTCCGCATCACGATCACGGCCAAGCAGACGTGCTCCTTTAACGCCCTGATTGACGAGGGCGCGGATTTTAACATTTTAACGTGAGCATTGGACCCAGCTTGGTGCACCAATACTTCATCCCACAACAGCCAGATTGAGCCCATACGGGGCTCAATCCTACCCGATCCTCGGCACATGCCGAGTTGCCGTTTCTATCGAGTCTGAAACTATCCCCATGCTATTTTATGTCTTACCAAATGCCATGGATGCAAGCACAGAGTCATTGCTCGGGCGAACTTTTAAAAAGCAAACCCGCTGCAATGTTGATTATGAGTCGCAACGCATCCACTTAATGATCGGCAACGTGCCTATCATCATGACTTTCAGCAAGGGCCTCGTAACCCCATCACCGCTCACGGGGCCACCGATAGAAACAACCGCACCTAGGACTAAGGAGGGGGGCCATGCATATCTACCACACCCAGATCCCCACGCATCGCGGCCCGCCGCACCCAAAGCAAAACCCCAATAGACTCACTTGCAATGGGTACCTAAGAAGCCTTGAGAACTGCCTAGAACTAGATGCGCATGTCCGCGGAAGACCTACAAACCTAAACCTAGGAAACCAAGACGCCACCATCGCAAGTGCCGCGTGATTAAACAAATGTGGGTCCCTAAAGTCCTCCTACATAGACAAGGCTACTATGAGGGGAATGCCTCGCTGTGGATCCCTAAAATCCCAACTGTCACACGCCCTAGTTCTACGTTGACCTCAAGGCCTTGTCCCCCAACACCTCAAGACCATGAATCGCAGGGCTCACCCCACTCATCCGACTCCTCTGTGTGTCAACCCACAGGCATCGCACACGCCCAACGACCCAAACAACAGCCATCACCACAAGTGGCATCATCCAACCAACCCAACCCGCCACTCAGTAGCCTAGCTGACTGCAGTAGCATAGCCCCTAAGATCAAACCTGACCCATCCGTCCAACCAACGCCCAGGTTGCCGACTCAAATGGGTCCCAGCTGCAGCTCTGTACTGTCAGAACCTCCAGCTCTAGCAAACCCCAACCACCCGCCTGCCTTAAGCCCTCCTATGAACAAAAATCATTCCTAACGCTGGCCGTTGACCTCGCAGAGGACACTGGAGATGATGTGGTGGACTGCATCAAACAGCTCGATGCCACCTTTGTTGCACTAACCCTCAGCTATGACCGCCTGGACTTGGGACTATTAGCAGAACCCCTTGCAACTGACGTGCGCAATATGCCTTGCTCTTGGGAGACTTTTGAATTCGCCTTTGCACAAGCTTCTCGCTCTACCGCCAAGCTGTTCGCTCGCGAGGTCTCCAAAGAGCAAGCCATTAAGCAACGCCTCATCACATCATTTGACCCACGGACGACGTCTGCCATCACTAGCCAAGAGAAAGCAAGGTTGTCCCACCTAGTGGATACGGAATCACCCTTCTTGAAGCGGTGGTATGCTCTTAGATTGAAATGGGAAGTCGATGGATGCCGCATAATGACCAATGCCAAACAATGTCGAGCCATCAAAACGGCCGAGTATGATCCCACCTACATCGCGCCTACCTCGTATCGAGTGTTAACCACTCTTCGAGGTCGTCATATCTTAGGGCACCCCTATCTCGACCGCATCTTGACAGAAGAAGAGCTCCACATCACAAGTCGGGTCAACTCCGGTGATTTGCTCACAGATGTCCTCACGTACATCACACATGTAGGCATCCGACCCTATGACCTAGACTACGCTGCACACTTGGAATATAACCCCAACTTCTACGATAGGCTCCTACACAAATAAACATGAACGCCTTGGCCCTGCAACCTCCAATCCTCGGACAGATTTTTCTTTTCCACGAGGGGGATGGGGCAATAAACGGAGTTAAATCTAAAAAGTAAACCAAGTATGAAAAGGCTCAAAATTGAAATGCCATATAAAAAGGGGTGATAGAAGTTTGAAAGGAAAAGTTAGGGTTATGAACGATAAAATCTGCTATGTTTGTGGTCGTCCAGCAAATTGGTTGCCAAAAAATACTAAAACGTTAATTGACTGAATGTGCAGGTGGCGACCATGGCAAGTCAAGACAAAGCTGGCAAGCTCCCCTTCTCGAAGGAAGAACAACTAAGGTACGGCCTCACGGTGGAAATAAGAGCATTCAACCAGCTGAAGTTCCGCCACATATTCAACTTGGAAGACGTGGTCATTGAGAAACCAGCGGTACGACGAATTATAGAGCAATGCCACTTACAAAGGTACCTAGACGCAGTGGGCCAGAGGATAAACTACACCTTGTGCGCCGAGTTCCTGCGCACCTTCAACAGAAACAGGAGCACCGTCACGGTGCGGGATAGGGAAGCCACCAGACAAGTGCAGGTCGAACTGACCCCCGAACTAATAGAAAGGGCACTAGGGCTTCCAAACAAGGTGGAGAAGAAACCAAAAAGGGACGTCTATGCCATGTTGGGAATGGACAAAGTGAAGGTCCACACCAACGATGGAATCAGCCTGGCAGACATCCCCAATCAAGAGATTCAGCTACAGGCGAAGATGATGCATATCCTATTTTCGAGTCAGCGGTACAACAGCATCATGTCCAGAATCAATGTACCTCTACTCGAAAGCATCGCTGCTCAATCATTAGACGAGGTGAACCTCAATGGGTTCGTAAGAAAGACAATTGAGGCTTCGGCAAAGGCCCTAGCAACAGGAGGAAGGGCCGTAGCAGGAGAATCCCCTTCACCCTGATCAACCCGCAAAGCCTCATCCTCCAAGGCCTCCACCATAGGTTTTGGAGGTGCCCTCACCGCGATCATCCATGAAGCGATAGGGCAGGGACGAGCAGGAGAAGACAAACAGGGAGATGACGAGAAAAGTGGCGAATCGCCGTTGCAGTCCCAACCTCATGCGAAAGAGCAGTCTAATGAAACGGAAACGGACACCGATGAGGAGGGAGAACCCCAGGCTACACCAAAAAGGAAGGCGGAGCAATGGACTAAAGCCCTACACGGAAAAAGAGAGGAGGAGCGAAGGAGAAAAGAGAAGGAAGAGCTCGAATGGGCCCAAAGGGAGTCAGTAAAGGAAGAGGAGGAAAGAATAAAGAGGGTTGAGGAGGAGCTGAGAAGGAGGGAAGAAGAAGATTTGGAGCTGGCGACCCGTCGCTCCATCGAGGAACAACGAAGAAGAGACGTGGAAGGAGCAGGGGGTCCATACCAACCTGAAGCACTCGGTCCCAGCACTGGTGTGTCGGAAACTATGCACTTGCCTCCTGCAGAAGGAAAAGAAAAAGACCCAATCATGCCAGTCTCCCCTCTCCTCGTACCACCCATGCAAGCCACCCCCATCATGGTGACACCCCCTACCACCGCCACCCAGGGGCACACCCCAAAAATCGATGAAAGCAACGTGGTCACCTGGTTGTAGTTTTTGGTGGAAAGGGAGCTAGCAAGGGAAGCGGCCGGGGCCACCCCAGCTTCAGGTGCCAAAAGGGCAGCAACGGCCGAACTAGAGCCCGCCGGGCCGGAAGTGAAAAGACAAAAATTGGAAGAGATTGCCACCACTACAACCATGTCCCATCCCCTACCTCCAGCAGGCCACTATGATGACTACGTGAAGGAGCTGCTCGCACAATTGCAAAAGGCCAGGCAAGAAAGGAGGATAGCTGTGGAGGAGCTGGCAGCAGAACTCGAATCACAAGCCGCCCTCCAGCTGGACAGAGTGAAGCAGATAACAGAATATCAAAAGGAAATCGATGTGCTTAGGGAGGAGGCCAACGCTAAGGAGGCAGAAGAACTGAGAGCCCTAAAGGAGCGCGATGCTACCTGGGAGGGAAGAAGGAAAATCCTAATGGAGCATCTCAACAGGGAGAGGGAAACAACTGCCCACCTTCAGCGCAAGAATGACCAATTATCTGCAGCCAACCTGAAAGCACAAAGTCAGCTTGAGAAAATTAGACAAGAGGCTGCAGAGCTGGATCAGTTAAGGGCAGAACAGGTGCGTAGGATGCAGGTAAAGCTGGACGAGCTCAATGTGCAAATCGCAGAGGAACACCAAGAGCAGTCCCGCTTGCACCATGAGCTCGAAGCCCAACAACAACAACTCATGGCAATGACCCTCCATCAGGGGGAAAGCCTGGAAGATATGGAGAGAAGGGCAAAAGAATGGTCCAATCATAACGAGGAGAGAGTACAGGACTTAGCACGTCAGCTAGCCAAGGCCGAAGGAGACAAGGTGCTGGCTGAGAATCAGGCAGAAGCAGCCCAGTTCTCTATGGTGGCTTAGCAGCACACTTTTCTCAACACGCTGCTCCATGCCACCCCACCAGAAGGAGATGAAGCCAATGATCAACTGCAAAGGAAGCTAACCATTGCGCGCAGAGCTCTCACAGTGGGCCTGCACGTGCCGCTGCAGCTAGGAGGCCCGCCACCGCAGAGCCTAGAAGAGCAGAGAAGACATCTGGCACAAGTAGGCCTGACGGCACAAGAGATGGATGACCTTGGTTTCACGGAGGAGAAAACACAAGAAGACGAGCAAGCAGAAGGGGGTGAACTGAAGCTCGACCTGGGGCGTCAGGAAGAGGACTATGTCCCACCACCCCCTCAACCACAACAAGCTGAAGTGCAACTCCCTGACACATTTGCCGAGCGAAGAGCGGCCCAAACCAATCGTAGAAAGGAGATGGTGGAGAAGGCAAGAAGAAAGCTGAAGGCCAGACCTGTCCAGAAACAGTCTGCCTCTCTTCCACTGCGCACCCAAGACTCCCTTGTTGAATACCGCACTGAAATGATTATCTGGGAACAGCAGGAGTATAACCGCGACCCCTTCGACCTTCGACCTGCGCTTCAAGTTTCCCATTGCCTTGAATAGGGTGCTGCCCATTCAGCTGGTGGAGGATGTAATTGCCATGGGGGCCAAGCTCAAGGCCAAATGGTTAGCATAGCGTGAGGTCCACCCAACTGCTTGGGGAGCCGAGGACCGCGAGTTTTGGCAAGACAAAGTCCTCCAGGTACCTCGAACAGTGGAAGGCTATAATTGCCAACCCACCTGGAGGAGGCACATTTTTTACGTCAATCTAGAAGTGTGGATGGCATTTTGCAACACCCTTCCTTCAGAGAGGAACAAACCCACCTTTATGCCATATCCTCGAAGGGTAGGAGTGGACTTCAACCCGTCCATCCACGGCAGGTTCGACTTCCCCATCATTTATAATGCCAATACCACCTCCCATAGGAACGCTCTCCTCTTCACCCTTCTCGACTTGTACAGCTCTATAGATAAATTCCTTAACGAATTCACCTCTTGCCCCGACCCCACATTCATCACCACCTGTAATTATCTTAGGTTAATTAGGATCCTAGTACACCAAGAACCCGCACCTCAAGAACGCCACCTTCCACCCCTCTATTTTGACCCCAACGCCATAGGCAACAACACCATGGCTCGCCTCATGATGCGTGCTGCTCTTTTGCCATCCTTCTGTGGTGCACTCCTGGAAGACATGAACAACAGCAAATTCACCCAGTGCAACCACCCCTTTCTTTCTACCACCACCCTCAAAACCCGCCTCCACATCAAGGGCTACTTGTTAAGTCGAAAATTTCTTAACAAGCCCCCCCGCCCCCAACCCACCCTTACCTACTATTCGGATGACGAGGAGTAAAACTCCTGTTATGCCTTGTACCACTGCCTCCATGTACACGCCTCATCATGGCAAAAAAAGAAAAAAGAAAAAAAAGAACGAAAAGAAAGCAAGGCTTCGACGACAATGGTAAGCCCATAATGACGTCTCTAGCAATCTTCAAAAGTGTACTCCATCTCTTCTATAACACATTTTTTCACCAACTTAGCCCCTTGCTCTACAAGGCACCACGCCGACAAGTCTTCTAACTAAGTAATATCTAAGTATGCACAAGCACCGCACTCACATAATGCCTACATTGAACTATATTCACAGTTTGGGTCCTCAAGTGCAGGACAATACTCTCAACTTGCTTAGAGTTCGACCTGTCTCCCAAACTAATCAAATATGTCTTGTGCACAATACAGAAGACTAGCACTACCCTTAGGGAGAGACCACCTGAGAGGTTTTCAATTGCAGGTGTTGAAGACCACAACGAAAGTGTCATTCGTTCTTCATCAACGTCCAACCCTAATTGCCCCCCCTCAACATCCGACAAGCCCGAAAAGAATCGTCCTAGGCAACATCCCCAACAAACCCCCACGTGTGCCGGTCACCAGTCCACGCCCCAAGCGTCCCTATCACCCAAGTCTTCAGTGCATGCTACCACCTGCTACCTACGACAATGAGTGCCATGGGACTGGCACTCGTCTAGGAGGGGGTAATGTTAACCCCAACACGAAGAAAGCACGAAGAAAGCAAAAGAAGTGGAAAAGACGCAGGGCAAAGGCAGAAAAAAGGTAGCCCGACTGAAGAAAGAAAAGGAGAAAAGGCCAAAAGCGCAAGGACAACCTTAAAAGTCCAAGGCAAACACAAAAAGGGAAAGGCGCATTTTTGAATAAAAAGGTGCACCCTAAAATCTTGTAAAAGAGATCCAGGTTCTCACCCGTGCAATTTGTAAATGTAGAAGGGCGGTGAAAAGGAAGCTAGGAAGATAAAGGGACAATGGAAAACAGGGCCTAGGCTATGACCGGCCATGTAAAGAGGGAAAAAGGGGATGACCACCCAAAAGGGAAGTAGGGTTTTGTATATAAAGTTAAAAAGTGAATGAGGAGCTCATTCTTTGGTGTGTGACAAAACTAGTCTTCTTCTTCCTCTCTTCTTCTCCCCTTCTTGCTTGTGTGTGCTCTTGAGAGAGGGAGTGTGAGAGTGTGAGGGAGTGAGTGTGTGTGAGAGTGAGGGATCAAGAGGGTGAAGCTCTTCGCCATCTCCTCTTCTCTACTTCTCTTCTCTTCTCTTGCGCGCGCGGCTATGGAGGATGGAGCTTGGAGATGGAGGAGGCTTGAGGATGCTCGAGCTAGCATCTAGAATCGTGGAGCTACTGGAGTGCAAGAGAGAGGAGGGTACTCGATCGAGCATCAAGGTAATTTCATTGCATTTTTAGGATCAACGGCGCGTCGGCTAGGTGAGAGATAGCCACTAGAGCTCACTTGGAACACTTGAAACAATAAGCAGTCCGTGGGTCTTGGCGGTTGAGCGAAGGCTCCCATAGTGTTGCCAAAGGATATGTGTAGATGAGGAGACTTTTGCTCTAGTGGCTAAAATGACCATTGTAAGGGTTGCCATAGCAGTGGATGTATTTAAGGGTTGGATCATGCATCGAATGGATGTTAAGAATGTCTCCTTGCAAGAGGAGTTGCAAGGAGAAATATATATGGAGTAGCCACTTGGTTATGTGGATGAGAGTCATCCAAATTATATATGTAGGCTTCGTAAGGCCTTGTATGGGTTAAAGTAAGCACCCAAGGCATGGCATGATAGGACTATAAAATATCTTGTTAGCATTGAATTTCACAGAGCACATGTTGATCACTCACTTTATGTATGTGAGAGTGATGCGGGTATTGTGTTCATTGCTATATATATGGATGATTTGATCACTCACTTTATGTATGTGAGAGTGATGCATGTATTGTGTTCATTACTATATATATGGATGATTTGATCATTGTGGATGATAGTGAGATATAGCCATGTACCTGGTTTTGCATTGCTCTCACCATATGTACTCTCCCACCAAAGAATCCCATGCTCTCTCTTTGAAAAGTGGAATATGGATTTCGTTGGTTCTATGTATCCTTTGTCTACCACATGGAAGCATAATATCATTGTGGTGGCATACTACTTTACGAAGTGATTTGAAGCTCATGCTACAATGAAGGATAATGCCAAGGAGACATCTATTTTCATTTTGGAGCAAATTGTTTGTTGTTTTGGTTCACCTAAATTGCTTGTGTCTAACCATGAGACACATTTCTTGAATAAAGTAATTGAGGCTTTGACAGAAGCTCTAAAGACTAAACACAATAAGACTATACCTTATAACCCCCATGTGAATGGACAAGTAGAGAGTACCAATAAGCAACTTGTGGGGATTTTATACAAGATTGTATTCGAAGGTAAGAGTGATTGGAATAAAAAGTTGTATGTATCTATTTTTGCTTGTAACAAGACATTCAAAAGGGCTACAAGCCACATCCTTTCAAATTAGTGTATGGGAAGGAGTGTGTTCTATCCTTGGAGATTGAGCTACCTACAGCTAAGTTTGCTCTAAATCATTCTTTGGGTGACAAGAAAGTGTCGCAAAAATGATTGAATTTCTTAGCACATCTCAATGAGATCAAATTGTAAGCCTTGTTACATTAGGAAGTTGGGAAGAAGTGGATGAAAGCTCTTCACCATCTTCATACTAAAACGTATAAACTTTTCAAGGGTCAATTGGTCCTATATTATGATGCCCATCGTGAGCTATTCCTAAGGAAGTTAGAACCTAAGTGGAATGGCACTTATAAGATTTTTTATATAAGAAATAATGGCTCTACAACCCTTTTAGTGGATTTGCAAGGGGTATTGTTCAAAACTAAAGTAAACTTCTTTATGCGTAGGACTAACATTGGCTTTCTAGGTCTTCCATGATCCAACTCAAACTTTAAAAGGGTCCCAAGAGTATTGGATGGAAAAAGTCATTCCTTATCTGGAGCATCCATGTTTAGAGAAATGTTACCACCCAGGCAAAGTTTTTTGGTGGAGTAAGGGTTATCACATTACTGGGTCGCAAGAAGAATCTTTCATGCGGGACATTTGCATCTATTGCCACCATTTCCATTGGATTCTTACTAGCGTGCCCATTGAGTTTAGTGAGAAAGAAGGGATTGTACCTATTTTACAACCCCTCTCTAGGTTAGACTTGGGTTCTTACTAGAGTGCCCATTGAGTTTAGCGAAAAAGGAGAGATTTTACCTATTTTACACCCCCTCTTTAGGTTAGACTTTGATTATCATAAGTAGGAGTAGGTTGATTATTATGGTGGGTTATATCAATGAAGCCTTGGTTTATGCATTATATTTTGATGAAACTTCTTGAGAACCTAATAAACATACAAGTGTAGGGGTTTGTAACGTGTCCCCCTGTCCACTTGTAGGACACGTCTTAGCAGCCCATCGGGAAAAGAGTCTAGAAAGCACCGCCCAACACTCCCAAGGAATGCCACGGGGTTTGCGATCTAGGTCTTTCCGAGTCTCCTACGAAGTGAAAACATTCTGGCCGTTCCCACTTAAGACCAACCTGAATCAGGGTTTTCCTAATGGTAAAGTTCTTAGAATGGTAGCTAGCATTGAGCCCCAGACGAACTACTTTATGCACAAACATCAGGGTTGAAGCGGATTTATACTGCACTTGGTTCAAGGAGAATGGGAAACGAGAGGGATGCGAAGCTTGACCTCTCTGCCTGTAAGGCATAGTCCCATTCCATTCCCCTAAAACAGCATAGATCGGGACTCTTGCTCTATAGATTCTAGGTCATTGTTACCTCGCTGTCAATTTCCTTTTGAGAAAAGTTCCCAGCCAACCGGGACCACCCTTCCGTAGGACGAACCCAGGGTCATATCCACCGCACTTTCCTCGGGTTGCTTTAGTTATCTAATTACCTACCACATTTAGTTTGACATGCAAAACATCTTCCTTAATTAATCAAATTAATCATTGGTTCCTTCACTTAACTTAAGCATTGACATAGAAAAACAATGTCAAGTAAGATCCTTTTTAACAATTGATCTTTATTTATCAGTCTTTGAAATACATCATATAATCCTACTCGAAGGCTATTCCAACAATCCTCAGGGATCGCTATTCCAAGTTTCGCCCGTTGACTAGTATGTAAGCCTCGAGATCCCATCTCGAGTCACGTCGGCCTCTTGTGCAGGATCCGGAGGCAAGGGATTTATGGCCAGAGCCTTCCCTGGCACCCAAGCATTCTCCTCCTCTAAGTAGCACCCACGGAGAGACCTCTCACAGCAGGTTCGGTCCACGTACCCGGTGTGGCTAACAACCCCATTGTATAGGGTCAAGCAGACAGTCAGAGGTAACTGATACTGCCTCTCCCTCTAGGCTTTTAACCTGAAGCATTAGTTATTTTTTTGACATTAATTCCTTGAGCAAAGAAGTACAAACAGTGCTCCTAAGTGTACAATCACGAACATTCCAATGGTCGTTTGTATGGTCCACTGCTAAGGTGGGAATCCTTCTCTCCGAATACATCCAGCATTCGATCCGGGATCAATTGCTACTTGGCAAGATACCAAGGGTCACTAGTAAGGTATGAATCCTTCTCTTCGTGGTGCACAGATCGAATGCCGTAAGCGCGCATAGTAAGCATCACAAGGTCCCCAAGAACAAAAGAACTCTACTTTTTGCACACAAATCAATGTAGAAGACTTGCACGACATGAACAAGAGACCAATTGGGTGCAATCTTCCCCCATGCCTTGTGTGAGCACTCCACAAAGCATGTATTTTATGTATTAATCATCTTCAAGCTCAAATAATAGCCCAAATTACAAAATAGCATGCTTTTGGCTTTTGAGTTTGCTTTTGTGCCAAATAGAAATAAAGCTAATGGGCGGGCGTCCAAGAAGCCTAAGTCTCGTGATGATCTGCAACATGTTTTAGCATGGACTACAATAGCATCCATGCATGCATCAATGATGGCCTGTTGTTTCGATGGGAGTATGAGACTATGGAGACATGTCCAAAGTGTTGTGCTCACATGTATTGACATGACTTACGAGGGCAAACCATCCCTCAAAAAGTTCTTAGACACTTTTCACTCATCCCCCATATACATCACATGTTTCGTACATCGGGCATGGCGAGCTTGATAATGTGGCATGCGCAGCACAAATGGAGTCCAACAAATATCAACAGATTCACTCACATGGAGCCACATTGACTCTACCTTTCCAAGCTTTGCACAAGAGCTAAGAAATCTTCGGCTTGGTCTTGCTATGGATGGCGTGAACCCATTCAGTCTCCACTCAACTTCTTACAATGTGTGGCCTATAGTCCTTATTAACTACAACATCCCACCATGGCTTTCTATGAAGACACCTAATCATTAGCTTGCTCATGCCTGTGGCCACTACAAAGTCAAGAATATGGACATCTATCTCCATCCATTGATTGATGAGCTTACGATTTTGTGGGAGGAGGGGATCGCCGTGGAAAATATGAGAAAGTGTGATGGTCGATGGTCCGCCAATATACGAGCCATTCTCATGTGGACCATGCATGACTTTTCTGGATTCGAGGAGTGCTCAAGTAGTTTGTATTTATAGGATAGAGGTGTTGGGATAGGTCTGGTTACCTCAAGTTATCATACATGTCCATTGTATGGGCCACAGGTAGACTCCTAAAGGTCACGAACCATGAAGAAGATTGTATATCGATGACACACTGCTTTCTTGCAGCAGGGTCATAAACTGAGGGAAGGTTTTCTTAGATGACCTCCAACACGAATGAATGTCCAAATTTGGTACAAGTTGAAAATGGTCCATACGGAGTCACATCCAAAGGGAATGCGATGGTTCTCAATTTTCTACGAGTTGCCATCTTGGACCCTCTTACAGATCAACCATTTATTGGATCCCTTGCAAGAATGTGGGCAGCTTACTATGGGACCACATGACAGGAAAGAGAGACACTACAGGGGCACAAATGGATTTGAAGAAGGTATGCAAGATGGAGGCGCTTTAGCCACACCCGAGTGCTAATGGTCACTTAAAACTACCTCGTGCTCCTTAGGTTTCATCCACTAAAGAAGAGCACATTGTGAAGAGATTGTAAAGAAAATTATCAAATCTATGTGCACTCAGACGGTTATGATACGTTCTCTCATATCAGCGTTTTCTAAAGACGACTGACTATCAGGGGTAAAATCCCATGATTGGCATAAGATATGTCAAGTTTATACTACGAATGGATTGTAAGTGGCATGCATATTTTTTCATTTTGAGTGTAGTTGTTGTTCGTAATGCTTCTTCATTTGTGGCAGTTTGTACTACTGATCGCGATCGCAGGATGCCTTACTCCAGAAATACGCCGGGCAATTTTCAAGTTGTCAAATTTAGTGCAATGGATCTCACAAAATGAGATCAAGGCATCCTCTATTGAATTTGCAAGGCGGGGAGCAGTGGAGACAATCTATCTCTTTGAGAAGTACATATCCACCAACATGCTCACAATACAAACCCACCTCCTGGTGCATCTTGTAGACGAAGTGGAGATTGCTGGACATGTCCATATACGATGGATGTTCTTCTTGGAGTGCTTCATGAAAATCTTAAAAGGCTTTGTGTGACAATGAGCTTAGCCAGAAGGTAGCATGGCTGAAGGTTTGTTGGTGTCTAAGGCACTAGTGCATATTTCATAGTAGCTACCAACAATGGATTTAGACAACAGTATGCTATAGTCATTGAAGGATGATTATAGATTAACCGGAGATGTGGTGGTTGGAAATGGGGTAGAAAAAAAGATGGATGCTACAATGGAGGAGAAAGTGAACCATTTTTGTATCTTGCACCATGCCTCCATGGAGACATGACTCACTAGGTACGAACTAAGCAGTCCGTGGGTCTTGGCGGTTGATCGTCTATACATTTTGATTCCATTGCCCTGGGACAAATGGATTCAAGCCTTGAGTGGTTGGCGCTTCAAATCGAGCATTGAAGTAGGGTTTTCCCCGAACCACTGCTTGAGATAGATAGGTAGGAAGTGAGGGAGTTTGAAGAGGTATTCGATGTCCTTAGCAAGTAGGTTTTTGGTTTTTTTGGATTTGGAAAAGCATTTGGAGTAGTGTAGGTATTCACTTTGTGATTTGAATGCATTGGGATAGGGAAAAAACAAAGAAAAATAAGAAAAACAAGCATAGGGGTTTATGTTGTCATAATAGGATAAGAGGGTTTGATTTACTTTTCGATTTGCATTTTGGAGTTTATTTACTATTCTAGGTATATACAACTCTTCCCCTCCACTAGCTTTGGTCTGAAGGTGTGTGTGATAGGCCATGACCTAAATCGAGTGATTTGAGTGATTTATTGTTGCGTCAGCCAAAATTACACCGTGTTCGGCCCGTTCGAGTAACGGTGATTCTGGGTCGAGTCTCAGTCAACCACTTCGACGAACTTAACATTCAGCCCAACTTGGCACTTAGCCCTCAGCCCTTTCCACTCGGCCTTCAAACCACTTGGCCCTCGAACCGGCAGTATTCACCCTTCGGACCACTTGCATTCGGCCCACCTAACTCGGTCCTCGGCCCTCGAACTAGCCGAATTGGGCATTTGGCCCCTGCAATTTGGGCTTGCTAGGCCGAATTTGGATTTTTTCAATTTTTAATATCTAACCCCCCCTGAAACCGACCCAGACCGTATAGAGCCGAAAGCACATCATAGATACATCATCGAGCTAAAATCTAGAGCAACTAGTTCAAAACTTGGCTACGAATGGTCATTCAAATCACACATGGTGTTTAGAGTAACGGCCCTGGGCCAAGGGGACCTGCCCCCCTGGACCCCTGCAGAGGGGGCTCTACCCCCTCCACACCTCCCCCAAGTAGGCTGGAGAGAAAACTCATGCCATGACAGGTCCTCCAAAACTAGATCCTAGTGTAGTAATGGCTTTGCACAAGCATACTTGCAAAACAACAACCAAAATCCCATACCAGAACAAGGACAAACAAAGACCCTAGAACCTCAATGGGCCAATCTAGCCAACAAGGGCAAAAAGGCCACACCACAAAATTATGTAGAGGTTGCATTCAGACTGCATCTAGTCAAAGAAAAACATAACAACATCAAGCTACAACTGCGAGGATGACTAGACATGGAAGTCATGACGATAGATGCATCTTGAATGACACTGCACAAATGATCCAAGACATCAGTGGAGAATCCACATCTAGTCGTGTAGTTGGGGACTCAAAGGCATGTATTAGAAGGCTTGAATTTATAAGTCAAGACCTGGAAGATGAAGACATAATACCACCTTCTTATTTTAGGTCAAACTCACCGCAAAAAGAGATCATAGCATCGATGCTCTCATCAATGAAGGAGCAGATTTTAATATCTTGACCTATGAAGCATGGACCCTACTAGGCCAACCAGAGCTCACATTGACTAATGCAACTCTTAGTCTGTACGAGGGACACCCACAAACACTCATAGGAAAGTGCAAAATCCTGGTAACTATTGAAACTGAAAGCTTGTCTATCCTATTCCATGTTCCTCCAAATAGCGCTAGTTGTGGAAAGGAAACCCTCCTAGGAGGACCCTTCAAAAGGGCGACAAAATGTGAGGCTGAATACGTAGCACAAAGGACACACTTGACACTACCGGGTGTGAGGATAATCACAATCTTTAGTAAGGGTAACCTCATCAAACATCAAGGGAAAGACAAGGAACATTCTGACATGCCAAGCAAGCCTAATGATGAGAACAAGGACTTGTTGAAAAGAGTTGCCACAAGCGCATGTTGAATAGAGAGAACCAATGAGTGAGGCTAGGCTTGAAACAAGAAGGTTAGGAGACAGTGCCAAGTATAGGCTTTGGACTTACAAATATCGTAGAAGACCATAAAAGAAGCCCAAGCCTTATAGACGAAGGTATCGGTGGGGAGCCAACACAACTCTACGATGGATACCCAAAGCATTGCTACGTGCTCAAGGGTATTACGTAGATAACTAATGGATTTGGGTACCAAAGCCCCTTGCAAAACCACCTCTATCAGCTGAAGGCCAAGATTTATCAAGAGCAAAGAAGCGCAAGAGGAAATCTAAACGAAAAACAAGTCTTGAGTCACAAACATTAGAGTGACTGAGCCCCTCACGATTGAAATCAAGAAACCAAACGGGACTATTCAAAGGATAGATCCTCCACCTAGCATGCTTAACAAGCGGATATCAAATGTAACCGTTGAGTGTGCACAAAAGCCACTAGTGCTCAAGGAGCCTTTGACTTTCCAAGAGGATAATGAGCACCACACGCATAACACAACGCTACTTGTAAGAAGGCTGATTGCTCAACAAAGCAAATGGCACAATTGTCTAACAGCCACAAGCAAATCTTTCAACCAGTGCCAAGTCCACCTAAGAGTCCGTGATCTCCTACACCCTCTTTTTGCACAACAGTAGCCGTTAAGTGCGGCTACTCAATCCCAATCTCTACCTCCATCTAAGCTTCCAAATGTCCAAGAGGTGGGACATGACACCACTTGTGCAATCCACCGTGGCTCGATCTACACAAGTGAATGCTCAGAGGGCAACAAAAGACAGGACCACTTCCGATCGACCTAAGGACTTGACACCGCAATCCACCAATAGTAGCCAATCCACTGAACTAGCTACTACTACTTCCAATTAGAATCACAGCAGTCATAGCCCTTGGCTGTGACAATGCCCCTTGTGGAACGTGTCCTCAGCAGTTCACCTGTGAAGGAGGTGTCGCAACCAACATCCTTGACAACTCCAGTACTTCCAAAGCACCTAAAGCCTAGGCTTGAGGAGCTAAACAGAAGGGAATTAGTTGAAGAGCTAGACTCTCCAAAAAGAGAGACAATTGTACCCTCACAACCTAGCAAGGCTATTCAGCAGAGGCCGCAGCCACCACCATGTCCCATAAGGACACACTAGAGAAAGAGAATGTTGAGTCCAACCAAACACATCAACGATTGACCTAGTTTAGGGTCCTTAGTCCTTAAAGGAGACACCGCAATTGGCCAAGAAAAAGAGGACAAAAAAACAAAAACAACGGCAGTTGCAAGTGGTGGTAGACGCTAAGAAGATCGAGACCAAGAGCATTGAAGGGCTGAGGAATAAAACATCAAGCCCATCCACCAATGAACACATTGCCATCTCTTCTAACAACAGTGAAACCTCAGATGCATCCATGTGTTCTGATAAGTTAGAGCAACCATTACCATCAATGGTTGCTTACAACACTCAATCCACCGACAACAACAGAAGTTGCATTAACCAACCAAGAGTGGATACAACACTGTCACAACAAGGTGACAAGATTATACCAGTCGCATCCGAGGAGAATCATGACACAATAACAACAAAACCTTAGAAAAAAACAGGAAGACCTCGAGACTATAAGCAATCCTAGAATTGACCAATCTTGCTCATCTAGGCCCGATCCCCTAGTTATGATTAAGGCTAGAAAAACTCCTAGAACCTTGCAGGAGATAGCAACCGAGCAAGCCTTCATAGAACGTAGAAGTTTCACAAAGTGTTTGACTAAGATGAATGCTAAACTCAAAGTATTCACACGTGTCTATGTCCTTGCAGACATGGGTGCATTCCCTAGGGAGCAACTTGAAGAATACTTGTTGTTTTTCCTATCCTGGGAAGAGCAAGAATTTCTTGACGAGCACTATGACAAGCTCTTGCATGAACGCATGCGACTCATCTCTAATGAAGAAGCTGATGAACTACGCTTAACTATGACATTCAATGACGTGCTATGCCAATCAAATCTCCTAGAGATAGAGCAACTAAAGTAAAAATCAAAGGGTCGAAGTCAATTTGAAAAACGTTGGTTTGAAAACTGTGTTACAATGGCCAAACTAGGAGCCCATGTCTCAGAGAAGCGACTGGCCAAATGGCGATCTCAAAGAGACCCAACCTATGTGGCGCCAACTTCCTTTTGAGTATACTGATAGCCATTTGGGATATGGACTTAGCCAGAACTAGCCAAGAGAACTCTCTGGCTGATAAGGTTCTCATTAAGGAGGAGCTACATGTTGCAAGTAGACTCAAATAAGATACCATGCTACTCAGTGTTGCAAAATATCTATTGTTGTTGAGTAAGCTGTCACAAGTACTGGATGCATGTGCCACACTCCATTGCAATCTTGAGTTCTACAATTGGTTTTTATCCTCACGAAGTGACATGGGTTTATAAACGTGTATGTAAATAAATGAGTTTTGTGACTGTGTATAGATAATACCAAAAAAAAAAAAACAAAGCCAGCACACACACAAGCAATGATAATCAAGTGCAAGTGATATATATCGAAGTCAACACCATGGGATTCATGTAAGTGACGTCTCTTTGAGTTGTACCTATTCATTATGGTTGAATCATATGACTTGCATGTACTCTCATGAGTTACCAAGTGAATGCAGGACGACACATGTCTCTGTATGAAAGCGTTCAATGTCCAAGTCACCACAAGACCACCAATCTCACAAAGAGCCATTACGGAGAAAGCAACAAAAATACCAAGAACAAAGAGCCATGACGAAAGCCCCGCTTGCTGGAAGAGAAAATCACCCCTACAGAAAGCACACATTGCATTTGAGCATGGCCCAACACATGGTCATTGGCTCTCTCTCTTTCTTGGCCAAACTCTATATCCGGCTCATTGCAGGTCCTACCTCAATTGTACTGATGTCTCACGTGTTACAAGGAGGTTTGCAAAATCTCTAGTGTATCTCTCTATCTCAATTGTCCCTCTAGCATCGAGGCTAATAACACAATCATCTTTGTAATATCCATTTTTCACAGCCTTTGGATCTCCACATTTCTCAATCCAAATGAAAGGTTGATAGCCTCAACATATTGCAATGGTTGCATTCATTTTATCCACAAAAAAAAACCAAAATAAAAAATAGAAAAAAATAGAAAAAAGAAAAGAAGCACCCATGATCAAAGCGTAGCACCTAGGGGTCCTCAAATTAGGTACATCCAATGACCTTGGTCGATTAGCTCGGTCCCTAGTCCCCTAGCCCTTTACACATCATCCACAATTGTTCAGGGCACATCAAGGGCAAGGCATACCTAGGAAGCTCGTCTCACTAGACATGTCACCCTGAACCATTTGCAAACTTATTTTTCACACTCCATCTCAGTGCCATTGCAATCAACAGTGGTAAGCAAGGCATGGAAGACCATGGAAAGTACATTGTACTCTTCAATCACTACATGTAGCCACGAGCTACAAAAAGCTAAGGTGTCAATGAGCTCAATTATGCTACATCGTGTTGTCAAAATCACAAATGATGTCTCGACAAGCCTTCAAGTGTACTTCTCCTCAACATCAACAATTTTTCCCACCCTATGGAACCCTTGTTTCATCCACACACTGCTATGAGGAACCTAACCCTAACTACGTACTATCTACGTATGCACATGCACTCACATAATATCTGCACCACAATATATACATAGTTTGGGTCCTCAAGTGCAGGACAATGCTCTCAGCTTGCTTAGAGTTCAACTTGTCTCCCAAACTAATCAAACTATGTCTTGTGCACAATAAGAAGACTAGCACTACCCCCAGGGAGAGACCACATATGAGAGATTTTTCAATTTCAAGTATTGAAAACTCCAATGAAAGTATCGTCAACTCTTCATCAACATTGAACACTGATTTCTTATTCTTTATCATCCTGCAAGCCCACCAAAGATTCGTCGCCCGTAGAATCCCCAAACACCAACACTTGTGCCAATCAGCAATGCAATTCCCAAAAAAGAACAACCGTATCACCAACTTCGACAACCCTACCATTAGCCAACCAAGCTAACAACGTGTCCCCAACGACCTTCATCTGCCCCACCGCCAAAACTCCTCCAATTGTCCCTTCCACCCACGTCTTTGGTGCATGCCAAAGCCTGCTACCTACGATGATGAGTGCCATGGGACTAGCACTCGTCTAAGAGGGGGGTAATGTTAACCCTCAAACGAACAAGGTGGAAAAGCCGAAAAATCTAAAGCAGAAGACAAGGCCAAGGCAAAAGTGAAAGAGAAAACGAAGGTGCGCTAAGAAGAATTTGGAAATATAAGAAGTGCAGAAAATTCCTAAATCAAGGAGAAAGGCATACGAGAAAAAGCGCAAGTCAACACTTTTGTAAAAAAATGCAGGGCACACCATGATTGGTTTTAAGAAGTGATGGGCTCTCACTGATGCAACTTGTAAAGGTAGATGGGCGGTAGGAAGGAAGCTAGAAAATAGGAGGACAATGGAAAAAAGGGCCAAGGCCACGGTCGGCCATGTAAAAAAGGGGATAAGGGGAAGACCGCCCAAAAGGGATTCAGGGTTTTGTATATAAAGTTGAAAAGTGAATGAGAAGCTCATCCTTATGTGTGGCCAAAAGTGGCTCTCCTCTTCTTCTTCTTATTCTTCTTCTTCTTCTTCTTCTTGGTTGCTTGAGCTTGTGCTTGAGAGAGGGAGTGTGAGAGTGTGAGGGAGTAAGTGTGTGAGGATGAGGGACCGGGGAGGATAAGCTCTCCATCTTCTCCTCTCTTCTTCTCTTCTCTTCTCTTCTCTTCTCTTCCTCGCGGCAGTGGAGCTTGGAGCGCGGAGCTTGAGGATGGAGCTTGCTTGAGGCTTGCAGTTGGATCGTGGAGCTATTGGAGTGCTCAGGAGATGAGGTAACTCGATTGGGCATGGAGGTAAGCTCACTACACCTGTAGAGATGGATATTGTGTCAGCTATGTGAGAGGTAGCCATTAGTTCTCGGCTTGGAATGCTTGAAATAATAAGCGGTCTGTGAGTCGTCTTGGCGGTTGATCGCCTCTACAGTACGTGTTGAAATCATCAATGAAAGATACATAACAATGGGCTCCTCCAAACGAAGCATTATGCAATGGACCCCAAACATTAGAGTGCACTAACTGCAAGGGTCTCGAGCTATTCTTTACATGATTCATGAAGGGAAATCTTGCATGCTTTCCAAACTAACATGCAGGACATACATGACCAAAGTCATTATACTTGAATTTAGGTAATCCAAGTACCACTTCCTTCTACTGCATAGATTTCAGCTTTTGTACATTGACATGGCCAATCCTTTTGTGCCAAATCTCTACATCCCGAATAGCACTCTCATCATGTGCAAACATAGCCACCTTGAGTTTCTGGAATGGATGCGTCAAATGCAAACATCCTACCATCCCTTCTGCCTTTAGCAATTAATTTGTAGCCATTACCATATTCTTTAATAAAGCATCCATCTTTATATAATCTCACCTGCAAGTTTTATTCTGACATCTGTCCCACAGACAAAATATTCTCGGTTATTGACGGTACATGCAGTACATCATGTAGACTCTTTTTCTTCCCATTAAGCATCATCAACGGAATAATTCTTATGTGCTAAATGTCATGTTGGGTATCATCCCCAATACACACATAACCATGTGAAGTCCCAGAGTCAATGTACCATCTATCATCTTTGTTCTTCCTAGATGCATTCTTGGACACATGGTGCATGGCAAACAATCTGTCAACCTGCTCATCATGAGCACCGCTAGAAGATGCATAGTGTCCATGTTGTTTTCCCTTTGCCTTCATATCTCCTTACTTCTTGTAACAATCCTTTGCAATGTGTCCATATCTACTGCAATAATGTAACGTGTCCGCTCGTCCACTTGTGGGACACGTCTTAGCAGCCCATCAGGAAGAGAGTCTAGAAAGCGCCACCTGGCACTCGCAAGGAATGTCACAGGGTTTGCGATCTAGGTCTTCCCGAGTCTGCCCCGAGCGAAAGTATCCGGCCATTCCCACTTAGGACCGACCTGAAGTCAGGGTTTCTTTCCTATCAACAAAGTCTCTAGGAAGTAGCTAGCATAGAGCTCCAGATAAACCACTTTGCATAGGAACAACAGAGTCGAAGCGGATTGATGCTGCACTTGGTTCATGGAGAATGGAAAACGAGAGGAATGGAAGCTCAACCTCTCTGCCCATAAGGCATAGTCCCATTCCACTCCCCTAAAACAGCATAAATCAGGATTTTAACTCTACCGACTCTAGGTCTTCACAGTTTTTTTTATCATGTCTTTTGAGAAAAGTTCCCAGCTAACCGGGACCACCCTTCCATAGGACGGACCCAAGTCACGTCCACCGCACTTTCCTCGATTTGCTTAGTTATCTAATTACCTACCACATTATGTTTGACATACAAAAGTAGCTTTCTTAATTAATCAATTTAAACACAGGTTCCTTCACATAACTTAGGCACTGACACAAAAACAATGTCAAGCAAGCTCCTTTTTCAAATATCTGATCTTTATTTATCATAGTCCTGGAATACATCAAGTATCATGCCCGAACGCTAACCCAGCAATCAACAGGATTGCTGCTCCAAGTTTCGCCCGTAGACTAGTACACGGGCCTCGAGATCCCATCTCCAGTCACGTTGGCCTCTTGTACGGGATCTGGAGGCAAGGAATTTATAGCAAGAGCCTCCCTTGGCACCCAAGCGTCCTCCCGCTCCAAGCAACACCCATAGAGAGACCTCTCACGGTGGGTTCGGTCCATATACCCGGCATAGCTAACAACCCCCTTGGATAGGGCTAGGCGGGCAGTTGGAGGTAACTGAACCTGCCTCTCCCTCCAGGCTATTAACTTGAAGCATTAAGTGTTTGGTCTTGAATTAGTTCATTGAGGAAAGAAGTTCAAACAATGTACCTAAGTGTACAATCACGATCATTTCTGTGGTCGTTCGTACGACTAATTGTTAAGGTGTGATTCCTTCTTCCTGAATACTCCCAGCATTCGATCCTGGATTGTTCGTGACTTGGCAAGATTCCAAGGGCTTGGCAAGCTAGGTTGCTTGTTTTTCCTTTTTCTTTGGGTTAAGGTTTGTACCCTACCGACCCTAATTATCCTTACCTTAGGTCTCCTTGTAAAATAAATCATGGATAACCCCATCATCCTCGATTGGTCAACTTGCTGGTCATCTCCTAGATCCCTTGAAGTACCTATGTACCTTTATCTTTGATCTTAATTGATCAAGATTTTCTGTCCCCTTGACCATGGTTGGTCAAGATGGTTTTTTTTAGAATAGTTCCTACTCTGTCTTAAGTATAATCTTCTTAAGCCCTCTTAATAATGCTCACATGTACTAAGCTTTTACCTATCCCTCTTGAAGTCACCAAGGACAGACATGGAACTCATGGATCTCAGTCCCATTTGGTAGATTACAAACAACGTTGAATTTTCCCAACAACTTTATTGCACGCAACGTAATGCCATGCCTTCATTTCAATGCTTACAATTTTGGTATAATCCATACGATATTTTATGCCACACATGCGAATGTACTTTCTATGCATGCAATCTTAACATTATCCTCTATGTAATTATTTACACGATCTATAACCTTCTTGAATGATCTAATCTTTATAACTTTATGTGATCATTGTATGAGTCTAGTTGCACTTTAATCTTTTCTGCAGTTTATTACATGTACCTTAGAATCCATCTTGCGATATGGAGATGCACTTTACTTCTTTTGATGTCCTTTGAAATGTATTTTGCAAGAACTTGTGCAAGGACCAATGCACTTTATGCAATAATTCATGCAAGATTTTTTTTGGGTAATTTACGATGCAATTATCTAATCAATTTCACCTATTATGATGTCATCTTACAACGACATTTATCTTGTTTGTTGCAAACATCACAACTAAATTCATACCAAGGCAATTACTTATCAATCGTGCAATCAATGTGATGAGATTTAGAACATTCCTATGACCTTTTAAAACAAAGCGTTCAATCATAGTAAATTTTCAATACGATTAAGACTACTATATGCGAGTTTATACTTATTGTACCCATATCATGTGGAAATGAAGAAGGTGAATTTTATGGAACCTGAACTTCCGCAGGAGGGGTATTATCGGCTTTCGTGCTTCGAGTGGGGACTCCTACATGTGCACCTCTTACTCCTATGTGTGCTCCTCTTGTGTGGCACTTGGGGGCCATTGCAGTTGGAACTTGGGAATAAGTCGGGCAGATGGAGGGTGTGTGAAAATTTCCTACAAGTTGACAGCTTCCCCTTCCTACAAGGAACTCCCTTCACAGACAAACTGTGCCCCTTTACATGATCCGCGGGTGAAGCACCCTTAAGAAGGCACTTTAAGGAAGCTTCTCAAGAAGCTTCTTAACCTTTTTTTTCTTTTGTTTCCTGCCTTCTAACAGGGGGGTGTCATGCTAAAGATGGGGAGGAAGATGAGAATGATGATGATGATCAGGTGGGGGGGGGGGGGGGGGGGGGGGGAGATGGCTGTTCACGGCCGCCACCCCTTCCACCTAGGGGGATGCATGCCCCCCTTCTCTCTCTTTACTCCCTCTCTCTCTCTCTCCCCACCATGCTGTTAGTAGGGGGAGAGAGTAAAAAATTTTGAATTAAATTTAATAAATTTTTAAAAGGAGGGGGGGTTCTCATGGGGGAGGCACGGGGGAGGCACGGGGGGGAGATATTACAAGTAATGATAGTCCTTATCTCTATTTGACTGATCATTCGACTGCCATGAACCAGATCCACCACCTCTACCACGGGATGATCTCCCCCTGCCTATAAAACCGCTAGATCCACGTTGGCCCTATGTATTTGTGTCATGCCAATTACTGCTGTTGTCCATAGGTGTTCCGAGTGTCACCACGACGTCAAAATGAACCATGGCCTCTACCGCCTTCGCCATGCTGGCTAGAGTATAAAACTGTGTCTCTACCCTGAGACACACTAGAATCTATATTCAATCCAAGCTTTATCTCCTCATGCAACATCAAAGCAACTAGCTCATCCCAGTCAGGGGGTTCAGCTCTAACAGAAATAGATGTATCGAAAGCTTTGTATTCTTTGTCAAGTCCATTCAGTGTGACAGCAATCATATCATCTTCAGACATCTTTGATCCAATGGTGGCAAGCTGGTCTAGGGGGGGGCGGGGAGATGGCTGTTCACGGCCGCCACCCCTTCCACCTAGGGGGATGCATGCCCCCCTTCTCTCTCTTTACTCCCTCTCTCTCTCTCTCCCCACCATGCTGTCAGTAGGGGGAGAGAGTAAAAAATTTTGAATTAAATTTAATAAATTTTTAAAAGGAGGGGGGTTCTCATGGGGGAGGCACGGGGGAGGCACGGGGGAGGCACGGGGGAGGCACGGGGGGGAGATATTACAAGTAATGATAGTCCTTATCTCTATTTGATTGATCATTCGACTGCCATGAACCAGATCCACCACCTCTACCACGGGATGATCTCCCCCTGCCTATAAAACCGCCAGATCCACGTTGGCCCTATGTATTTGTGTCATGCCAATTACTGCTGTTGTCCATAGGTGTTCCGAGTGTCACCACGACGTCAAAATGAACCATGGCCTCTACCGCCTTTGCCATGCTGGCTAGAGTATAAAACTGTGTCTCTACCCTGAGACACACTAGAATCTATATTCAATCCAAGCTTTATCTCCTCATGCAACATCAAAGCAACTAGCTCATCCCAGTCAGGGGGTTCAGCTCTAACAGAAATAGATGTATCGAAAGCTTTGTATTCTTTGTCAAGTCCATTCAGTGTGACAGCAATCATATCATCTTCAGACATCTTTGATCCAATGGTGGAAAGCTGGTCTACTATGGTCTTAACCTCTGTCGTATAAACCTAGATGCTTCGCCATTCCTAGACATGTTGCTGGACTGTTGTTTCAGATGAATCTTCCTTGCATGTGTTACATTTCCATAGTTCTTCATGAGTATGTCCCATGCATCCTTTTGGGGCTCATTCAGTGATCTTTATTGCCATAGCATCAGATATACATAAATAAAACCAATGCAACACCTTGCATGCTCTCTCAGTCCATAGCTTATGAGCTCTTTTCTGATCATTGATTGGGGTCCTCTTAGGCACTTCAGGTTCAGCTTCATCACCTGTGCATAGGTCCCAATATCCTCTGCCGACCAAGAAAATCTTCATACGGAACTTCCACAAGGCAAATTTCTTATTATCCAACTTCTCACCGTTGACAATCTGTGTAATGTTGTCATTGCCCTATGGATTTGCCATGTTGCAATAGAATTTTTCTATCAAATACCTGACTTCGTGCAAGCCAACAAGTGTGAATAACCAAGTGCAATCCTTAATTGTTTATGAAATTTTTTTTGCAACAAGTTCATTGTAAAACAAGTGTATTTCAATCCAATGACAGCTCAAAAGCATCCACAAATAGATAGTCCCTCCTGTAGGTACAATGTTCAATGCATACGCAATGTAGTTGCTTCAGCTTTATCTTCTACAACCTTACTGTCAAAATGTATACATACAGTCTGTAAACTATAGACTGTCAGTGGACTAACAGCTTATTCAGTATCAAAACTGAGTCATATACATGTCATACATGTCCCAAACCTTCATAAACATCTGCTAGTACATGTAACAGTCCAAACATAAGCATATGAGAGCACAAATTAACAAGTACAAGTATCAAATATCTTATTCACAAACTGCAGTCAACAAATACTTAGTGAAACCAAGTCTTTCCAGCTCCAAAACAGCCCCAAATCATGTCATATATTCACCTTGAAGTGTTAGGTTCAATACACTAGCATTCGGGTAGTCATAATCATCATGTCTTCAATGACTAATGGCATAGAAACATGAATTGTTTATAACCAATCAATACAATATGACGGCACTAATTTCCAGCTTCAAACTCTTGCATTCAACTCCTTCTTGATCCACAAGACATTTGCAAGCTATATGCCAAGTCATCCAATACATAGTACTAACCAAAGTCATCTAATATTCTAAGACCATTAAGTGCTTGCTTCTCATAGATTCATGACAGTTTTCAACCTTTCACAAGCTCTTAGATTAGAGTACTTTGATCACAAATTGCAACTCCAATGCACAGGAGCAAGTACATATGTCTTTGAAGCAAATGTATATGCTTCAGTGATGGCCAAAGTACATGTCATATGACTTCAATGTATCAACCAAGGTCAAGTATATGCTGCCCTATCATTGTTAACAGCAGGTCTTTACTGTTTTCCAAATCTATATATCACTGTTACAGCTCACACATGAGCTCCCATCAATGCATTTGCTTCTTACAACCTTTGAGCACCTCCCCAAGGGAATAACCAAGCATTCTATCACTTAGAATGCAACCAATGTGTTGATTTGTGGGCAATGGAGCTTCAGTTTGCATCAGGCACAGTCACGTAGGTCTATAATCTTGTTTCCAACAGCATGTGATGAGGGTAATGATGATGACCATGCACTCTAATGTGCTCAATGAAGTCTTACAAGTCTCCCCAACAAGTCATTGCCAGCATTTCATCCAATGAAGACCACAAACTTACAATGCATACCTTCAAGAAAACAATGGTAGCCTGCTTGACCTTTGACAAAACTGAGTCTTCAACTTTTGCAAGTCTTCTTTAGTTCCTCCTGCTCTTGAGAGTCCACCAGACTGAGCTCTGATACCATATTCAAAGAGAGGGAGAGACAAACAGAGAGTGGAGCAGACTCAATATCCTTTAAGCTCATGTTCATTCTTCTTCATTATTCTACACTTTGTCTAAAAAACACAAAATAAGATTAATTGTTCCTCTAGGTCTAGCTGACCAATACCCAACTAAGGTTAGATTAACCCTACACCGACTTATTCAATGACACACACATGAACAGCTATATCTAGTTGGAGTCGGTCTATCACACACAACATAAAGAAGGACGGGGAAATACAGGGAGCTTGATTTCTAACAATCCAGCTGCCCTACCACAAATTTATTTTTTTTTGTAATCATCGCTATTAGTGTCGTAAATTTACTACATACGACATCGCTATTGGCATCGCAATTTGCATCACAAAGCGTCACTATTGGCATTGATATTTGCATCATTATTTGCATGCCCATAGCAATGGTTCTACGGAGATGCTAATACTGATGTGTTTAGCAATGGCGGGGGTTTTTTTTTTGTGAATATTTTCATCTCTTTGAACGTCGATATGAGACCTATATCTTGTAGTGATATGAGAGTGATATCCTCTTTCATCTCATGAGTATGTGATGAGAAAGGAAAGGTTGGCATACAAAAATACTCATAAATTTCCATAAATAGTCTCAATACGATATTATAGCATGATTACAATGGAGATAAAGTTGAAGAAGTCCAATTTACAACCATATATCCAAAGCTCTTTCTTTATAACTCCTAGTTACCTTGCGTCTTCACATGTATGAATTTGATGTTGCTTCCTAATAACTTACAATCCTTATTCTTTTCAAAATATAGTCATCCTCAAACCTACTTATATCTCCCTTATTTTTTGTGAATTCTTTACTTGGTACCTTTGGATGCACCATATATGGGACTGTTTGCAAATTAATGTCCACTCTCTACACAATCCTCACCACATACAACTTTCTACATAACTAACCTCATGCACATTTTATGTCATGACACACTCTTTTGTCTTTAAATCTTGCTTTTATCTCCCCATGAAAAAATGGTCATCCTATCTACAACCATAAATTATCTTCCAACCTTCACTGTAGTCATGAATATGTATGCTTAGTCTATCTATATAGGAAGAAAATGGCGAATACTAATGAGTAGTCAAGACCCCTTGTACTTAGTATGAGTTCAAGACCAACAAGAATAATACCTAAGCTTAGCTAATATCAAGCAGGCAGTCTTTTCACATATAGAAATCTTATTTTTGTAAGCTACGCACCTCCTTCTTGGAATCGCTTGTGTTCAATCTTAGTATGAACATACATTGATAAGGTGGTGCTTGCAAGCTGGGGTGGAAATAATGGTTCCACCATGACAACATGAGTCATAGTAAACAAACGGCAAGTCTTAATAGCATAATACCATTCATAATCATGCAATGGGAGGTTAAGGTCAATAAAATAACATGATAGTGAAATAGTTACACCAATGATATGGGTGATTTTTGTTCAAAGAGGAGAGAGAGAGAAAGGGAAAAACTCCATATCCATGAGCCTTCAGGCTCTCAAGCTCATTCCTTCATTTCCACACACTCTAACTGAAAAACACACACACCCTACAAGATAAAGTGACCTAGTGTAAATGTAGACTAGACTGACTAACTCTAGTCAGGTCACTGACTGACTACTAACCCGACTTATTTAATGTAGTCACATGTAGACAGATGTACACACTAGCTGTCATAGATGTCGGTCATAGATGAAGACACACTGACGGTGAGCTTGATTTCTAACACTCCCCCTCAAGCTCAAAAACAAAACTCAAATCATCTGCATCACTCCAAGTAGCTGTCTAAAGTGAATGAACTTATCTTTACCAAGTGATTTGGTAAAAATGTCTGCTACCTGGTCTTCAGTCTTCACATGCTCCAAGTCAAT
The DNA here is from genome assembly GCF_053477565.2 of Lygodium microphyllum. NCBI lineage: Eukaryota > Viridiplantae > Streptophyta > Polypodiopsida > Schizaeales > Lygodiaceae > Lygodium > Lygodium microphyllum. The sequence goes on along the minus strand of NC_141138.1, from coordinate 36,146,012 downwards.
CTGATTTGCTAAAACCATTTCCCTGATGAAATGGTAGTGAACCTCAATGCGTTTTGATCTTGCATGATAAACAGGATTGCTTGCTAACATAACACTGCTCAAATTGTCACAGTACAGTTTGACTTTGCTGTCCAAGTGTACTCCCAAGTCATTCAGTAACTTCTGTAACCACTTAGCTTCACAGGCCGCTAAGGCTGCACCACGATACTAGGCTGTTTCTTACTCTGCCAACTAATCATGCTACTGCCCAATCCAAATGCATAGCCATTGGTTGACCTCCTGTCATATGTACAACCAGCCCAGTCAGCATCAGTGTACCCCATCAAGTCAAGGGTTTTCCCATATGCATAAAATAGCCCATGATCTGTGGTACCCTTTACATATCTCAAAATTCTTCTGACTGCATCCAAGTGTGGTTTGCGAGGCTTCTGCATGAACTGACTGATCAGCCCCACAGCATAACTCAAGTTAGGTCTAGTGATCGTGAGATAGATCAAGATGCCTACCATCTGTCTGTACATAGTAACATTCTCAATCTCTGTCCCAACATCAATCTACAGCTTGACATTCTACTCCAAAGGCGTATCCATAGGCTTGCAATCAGCCATACCATATTTTTGTAACATGTCATGAGCATATTGCCTCTGTAGCAGCCATATGCCTCGAGGTGTAGAGACAACCTCAATCCCCAAAAAATATTTCAGCTCTCCAAGATCCTTGACCTTAAACTCAGCCTCTAAACATGTCTTTATTTCTGCAATCCCATTTTCATCATCTCCTGTAATGATTAAGTCATCAACATAGACAACTAGAAAAACATAGCCACTATCTGTCTTCTTCACAAACAGACTATGATCAGCATCTCCCAATCGAAAACCATGTTGCTATAAATAACTGCTGATGCGAGCATTCCATGCTCTGGGTGCCTGTTTCAACCCATATAATGCCTTTTTCAGCCGACATACATGTGCTGGAAATTCTGGATGTACATAGCCTTCAGGCTGTTCCATGTAAACCTCTTCCTGTAATTCTCCATTGAGAAATGCATTCTTTACATCCATCTGCCATAGTTTCCAGCCTCTAGCTGCTGCCAAAGCAATCACAGTTCTAACTATAGCCATCTTTGCTACAGGACTGAAAGTCTCCTCATAATCAAGACCATACTGCTGCGCATACCATTTTGCAACCAGCCTAGCCTTATATCTTTCCAATGATCCATCTGATTTACATTTTACCTTATACACCCACTTGCATCCAATAGGTGTTTTGCCCTCAGGAAACTGTACCAAATCCCATGTACAATTTTCAGCCAAAGCTGAATATTCCTCATCCATAGCAGCACGCCAATTCTCATCTGAAACTGCCTCATCAACCTTACTTGGTTCTCTAAAACCTGTTACTTTTGTCATATAAGCATAATGACGGGCTGAATATCCAGTGTAAGTATACATGTCAACAGGTCATCTGACCCTCTCTGATCTCCTGAGCTGTGGCTCAGTGTGAGCTTGCCTCTCATGAGGCGGCACATAACGGCTCTGTCTAACACCTGGCGTCATAACAGACGGAATCCCCAATTCACTATCTAAGCTGTCACTGCTAGATGAATCATAACCTGCAGTGAGTGGACCTGTTACATCTTCAAAAGCCTTTTCTTTTCCCTTATCTGTTCTCCCCCTCACTGGCATATCCGTGTCAGTGGATGCAGTAGTGCGACTCAATAATCGTCCTGTCCAAGGACTCACTGTAGATGATACATCACCTGTCTGACCAATCATTGAAGTACTCTCTGCAGGAGTATTTTCAGCATGACTCATACTGGGTGAGCCATCAGTAGGCACTGCAACAGGATTCCCATACCAAGATGCTAACTCATCAAACACCACATCTCTGCTTATGAGTGTCTCATGCGTAGAAGGTACATAACACTTATAAGCTTTTCGTTCCTGTGCATATCCAATAAACACACTTTTCACTGCCTTAGGATCCAATTTCTTCCTCTTCTCATCTGGTATATGCACATATGCAACGCTGCCAAATACCTTCAAGTGTGAAATATGAGGTTTATGACCATACAGCCGTTCATATGGAGTGACATCATGAATTCCTGCTGTAGGGGTTCGATTCAGCACATATACAGCAGTCACCACTGCTTTAGCCCAATAACCATTTGGCAGACATTTTTCATTCAGCATAGCTCTAGCTGACTCCATCAAAACCCTGTTTTTCCTCTCTGCAACACCATTTTGCTGCGGTGTATAACTGCATGTGAGCTGTCTTCCGATCCCATGTTTAGCAAGATACCTGTCAAAGTAGTTTGAGACATATTCACCTCCTCCATCTGATCTCAAACATGATATGTAACAGCCCAATTCATTTTCAGCATGTTTCTTGAAGTCTTTGAATGCATCAAACATATCATCCTTATGTTTCAAGATATAAAGCCAAGTGTACTTGCTGAAATCATCAATAAATGAGACATAATATCGTGCACCGCCAAAGGAAGCATTATGTGAAGGACCCTAGACATCAGAATGTACCAACTGTAAAGGCCTAGTGCTGTTTTTTACATGTCTCATGAAAGGAAACTGTTCCTGCTTCCCAAACTGACATGCAGGGCATACATGACCAAAATCATTATACTTGAATTTAGGTAATCCAAGTACTACTTCTTTCTACTGCATAGATTTCAGCTTTTGTACATTGACATGTCCAATTCTCTTGTGCCAGATCTCTACATCTCTGATGGCACTCTCATCATGAGCAAACATAACTGCTTTAAGTTCAGGAATGGTCGCTTCCAAAGTAAACATCCTGCCATCCCTTCTGCCCTTGGCAATTAGCTTGCAGCCATTTCCATACTCCTCAATGAAACATCCATCCTTGTTAAACCTCACTTGCAGATTCTATTCTGTCATTTGACCCACAGACAACAAATTCTTTGTTATGGTCGGTACATGTTAGACATCATGCAAGCCTTTCTTCTTGCCATCAGGCATCATCAATGGAACAATCCCTTTATGTTTTATGTCATGTTGGGTATCATCCCCAATACATACATGACCATGTGTACTTGCAACCATCTCATCAAACCACTCTCCATGTGGGGTCATGTGATTTGACGCTCCAGAGTCAATGTACCATCTGTCATCTCTATCATGTCTCGATGCATTTTTAGATACATGCTGCATGGCAAAGAGTCTATCAACTAACTCATCATGAGCACCACTGGAAGATGCATAGTGCCCATGATGTCTGCCCTTTGCATTCATATCTCCTTGCTTCTTGTAACAATCCTTTGCAATATGCCCATACCAGCCACAATAATGGCAGTCCTTGTCCCTGTTGGACTGATCAGACGACTGCCATGAACCAGAACCACCACCTCTACCTCGGGGTGATCTCCTCCTACCTCTAAACCCACCAGATCCACGCTGGCCTTGTGTATTTGCACCATGCCAATTACTCTGCTACTACTACTGTCCATAAGTATTACGAGTGTCACCACGACCTCGAAATGAACCACGACCTCTAGATCCTCTGCCACGCTGGCTAGAGTACAACACAGTGTCTCTACTCTAAGATGCACTAGAACCTGTATTCAAACAAAGTTTGACTTCCTCATGCAAAAACAAAGCAACTAGCTCTTCCCAGCTAGGGGGCTCTTCTTTGACAAAAATGGAAGTGTCAAAAGCTTTGTACTCTTTGTCTAAACCATTCAAAGCAACAGCAATCATATCATCTTCTGATACACTTGAGCCAATAGTAGCAAGTTGATCAGCTATGGTCTTAATCTCCGTGGTATACGTCTGGATGCTCTTGCCATTCCTAGACATGTTGTTGAACTGTTGTTTCAACTGGATCTTTCTTGCATGTGTCATGGTTCCATAATTTTTCATCAGTATGTCCCAAGCATCCTTCGGAGTCTCACATCCAGTGATTTGAATTACCATAGCATCAGATATACATAAGGAAAACCAATGCAGCACCTTGCATGCTCTTACATTCCATAGCCTGTAAGCTCTTTTCTGTTCATTTGTTGGATTGTGTACAGGCAACTCAGGAGCAACTTCATCTCCTGTACATAAATCCCAATAACCTCTGCCAACCATAAAGTTTTTCATTCTGAATTTCCATAATGTAAAGTTCTTATTATCCAACTTCTCTCCAACTATCTGAGTGATATTGTCAGTCCCATGTGCATTAGCCATGATGCAATAGACTGTCTATCAAGTGCCTGACTCCCTGCAGTCCAATAAGTATGACTGACTAAGTTCAGTCCGTAACAGTTTATGACAATTTTCTACACTAAATTGCAGAAAAAAACTAGGGTATTTCAGCCCACTGACACCCCAAAACAACCCTCAAACAAGTGGTCTCAACTGTAGATATAAGTGTCAATACATAAGCTATGTGTTTGGTTCAGCTTAAGCTTATGTAACCTCACTGCCAGGGTACATACATGCAGTCTGAAAACTGTAAACTGTGAGTAACCAACATCAATTTCAAGTCCAAAACTGAGTGTGTCAACAAATTCAGTTTCAGGTTGCAATCAACCAGAATTCAGCATACCAAGCTCCAAGCAGCTCCAAAATGTCCTTTGACCATGTCATACATTTACTTTGTAGTGACAAGTTCAATACATGAGCATCTGAGTAGGCATAGACAACCTGTCTTCATTGACCAATGGCATAAACCTCATGAGCTGTTTGTAATTAACCAGGACAGTGCAACTGCATTTATTTCAGCTTCAAAATTCAGTTTTCAATGATGCTCATTGCTTGCTTCAATTCTCCATGCATTTAGCATGTATAGGCCAGTTCATATAGATGATTGAACCCCCAAGATGACCTGTATTGCTTCAGTAATGCACAGTACTTGTCATTGACTATGTATGACAGTTTTTAGCCTGTCATTGATTTTCAGATCTGAGTATTCTGTCATTGGCTGTGTATGACAGTTTTCAGCCTGTCATTGATTTTCAGATCTGAGTATTCTAAGCAAAAGATCTCATCTCCAAGACATTTGATCCAATGTATACATGCTTTGACACATTCTTGTGCTCCAAAGATGCCTTCTGAGTGTAGTCCAAGGCTCCTGTGTGTCAGTAATGACTGAATGCATGCTGTCCATTCATGTTTACAGCAGTTCAGAAATGATTACAGGTCTGTATCTGTCACTCCAGCTCATAACAGAGCTCCCACACAAGCATTTACTCCTTACACACTTCAAATACCTTCAATAGTGAGCATACATGCTCTATGAACCTTGTCCAGGTGCCCCACTGAAGTTTGACAGGTTCCTGTCCACTCAGATCAGCAGGCGCAGATTTTTAGATACAGGTTGCTGTCCATTCAGATCAGCAGGCGCAGATTTTCAGATACAGGTTGCTGTCCATTCAGATCAGCAGACGCAGATTTTCAGATACAGGTTGCTGATTTTCAGGAGGTAGTCCACGATTTTCAGACACAGGTTGCTGATTTTAAGGAGGCAATCCACGATTTTCAGAAGGCTGTCCACGCTAATTCCTTCCTTTGACTATGGCTTCATTTGCAAGTGTCCAGCTTCTTCCTCATTCCTTACTTCCATCTCCTTTGCACTGAAAGTTGTCATGCCCATTCTCCCACAGCCTCATGGATGAAGCTCTGATACCATGTTCAAAGAGGAGAGAGAGAGAAAGGGAAAAACTCCATATCCATGGGCCTTCAGGCTCTCAAGCTCATTCCTTCGTTTCCACACACTCTAACTGAAAAACACACACACCCTACAAGATAAAGTGACCTAGTGTAAATGTAGACTAGACTGACTAACTCTAGTCAGGTCACTGACTGACTACTAACCTGACTTATTTAATGTAGTCACATGTAGACAGCTGTACACACTAGCTGTTATAGATCTCGGTCATAGATGAAGACACACTGACAGTGAGCTTGATTTCTAACAATTTTGGGGCATATCCCTTATCTTAAATTCTGCCTTTATAATGTCATATGAGTGTGATGTGAGGGGCTAGTGCCATGGCATAACAAATTGGGAAGAACTAGGTGGATAGAAAGGGTGCTAGTGCATTAGCTTGTGTACTATTTAGACAAGATGGACAAGAAGATACCATTATTGTAGCAACAAGCCAAGGCTTTCTATTAGGAGCAAATACATTTAATATGCATCATCTGGTCGATGCTATCTTCTTGGTTTGTGTTGCAAGGGCAAGGGTGTAAATCACAAACAATATTGATACTTATTGATAGCCCTAGATGACTAGGAGAACAAAGCATAGACACTACAGGGATATAGAAGAATAGCGATGGCCATTTCCAATGCAAATTAGCGGCGTCACTATTTGTGACGCAAATAGTGATGGTACTCAAACGAAAAAAAAGCAGGCCAAAACCCGAGTGTGGCATTTTGTGCAAAAGAGTAAAAGAGGGAGCAAAAGAGAGAGCGAACTGCATCGTGCGTTTAAGAGGGAGAGGGAGAAGGAGACCTTCTCACCACCACCACCGCCGTTTGTGAAGAAGAGGAGGAAGTGCACGAAGGGCAAAGAGAAGCCATCGTCGCGAAGAGGAGTTGCCGAATCCATCCTCGGGCCTTTGCAGTGAGTGTATTGCTCCCTCTTGGTTTGTTTTTGTTTTTCTCCTTTTCTTTTGCTTGTTTTGTTAAAAATGATGTGTATTGAGAGAGAAAGAGAGGAAATGAGAGAGGGAGAGAAAGAGAAAGAAGGAATGACAGAGAGAGGGAATAAACATGAAACATAATAAAGAAAGAGGGAGGGAGAGAGAGAGAGAGAGAGAGGAGAATGAATGGATAAAAAACAAAGAGAGAGTAAGATCTTGTTCTTTAATTTCTTATTTTCTTGTTTGTAGTAGTAGTAGTAGTAGTAGTAGTAGTTCTTTAGTTTCTTCTTTTCTTGTTTATAGTGGTAGTAGTAGTGGTGGTGGTGGTGGTGGTGGTGGTGGTGGTGGTGGTGATAATAGTAGTAGTAGTAGTAGTAGTAGTAGTAGTAGTAGTAGTAGTAGTAGTAGTAGTAGTAGTACTTTAATTTCTTCTTTTCTTAGTAGTAGTAGTAGTGGTGGTGGTGGTGGTAGTGGTAGTGGTAGTGGTAGTGGTAGTAGTAGTAGTAGTGGTAGTAGTAGTAGTAGTAGTAGTAGTAGTAGTAGTAGTAGTAGTAGTAGTAGTAGTAGTATACCTTGGATATGTTCGACACTTCGGGAAGGCGAGTAGTAGTAGTAGTGGTGGTGGTGGTGGTGGTATAGAGAGAGAGAGAGAGAGAGAGAGAGAGAGAGAGAGGTTTTGTTAAAGGTGTGCCTTTGGTGTGTTCGAGAAGGTGAGTACTAGTAGTAGTGGTGGTAGTAGTAGAGAGAGAGAGAGAGAGGTAGTGGTAGTACTAGTAGTAGTTTATTTATTTATCTATTGTTAAGGGTGTACCTTAGGTGTGTTTGACACTTCGAAAAGGCACAAAAGGCTTGTGTATCCAGGCTTGATAAAGTGAAAGAGAGATTGGACTTGAAGGTGAATGGATGGTTTTATTGACATGCTTTGCACTACCTCCTCCTACGCTCTACATATCAAGTTGCACACAAAGAAAAAAGGTGGCGATGTCCGATGCAATACCACAGAACGGGAAACACTCCGACATATGGTAGCTACTCCCTTGTCCCCATGCATAGCATATTAGACTTTACATACTGTAGGCCGGTCCTCCGTAGGTGGGTGGAGACTTTACATACGTTAATTTTGTTGAGTTACAAGAGAATAAATCCCCTTTCAAACAATTTAAGAAAGAAAAAATGAATGATAACAAAAACAAATTGTTTGTCGTAACTAGACCAAATGGAAAATGATTAAGGACGTGATGTTCAATATCGTGAGGCATATCTTAATCAGCATGTCCCATGTCCTTGCTCTCAATGTAACTTGGCAATTAGACGAAAATGTCAATTGTCTATAGAACACATATGACGCTTCGGTGAGTTTCAATTAGAGATCATTGATCAGGTGATCTCAGATTTTGAGCAAATGGTAAGAAAAGTGTATATCAATCATGCATTGTATTCACAAAATAATTGAATATCACATACAAAAACATTGGATGTGGCTGTGAAATTTATTACAGGGAGGTAACGTCCCATCCTAAGGAGAAGTACACCCTTTGCGGCTAGTTAGAAGAGTTCATGGGCATGCGATGGATGGAGAACCTGAGCCAATCTACCACTTGGAAAGTACTACCCAATCTATACCATCAATACTACAAGAGACAAGCAGCCTTCCAGACTTTCCTACAATCTTGAAGCCTGAGATGGAGGCAATGATCGATGCATTGATGCCCATGGATGTCAAGACATCTGATCCGCTTAGAGAGGAAGCATCCATGTCATTATATGATGAGTGCTGAGTATCTCGCCTGAAGACAGTGCTTGCTGTTAGATATGATCAATGCCCCACCCTCATTAGGTGCTACCAATGATCCATGGTGCTCAAAGTTGTAAGGCCCCCATTATGAGGAGAAGCCAAGTGTGAGCCCGGACATTGGTGGAGTCTTGACTTGTATATCAGATGAGGTCTATGTGACCGGATGGCAAAAAGGTGACCATTGTGGGTCTAATCTTTGGGTTAGACAAAGTGGTTAAGCTGATAGCAACTCGAGGCCCGATGGTAAAGGGAATATTCCCTGGAATATTCCCTGGCCGACTAGTGGAGGCTCATATGGTAGGTCGCGGTCAGCAGGCCGACCTAACGACCTTCACAAGCTATAAAAGCTAAACCCCTTCACAGCCATCACTCACTCATCTTTCACCCAGTCAGAGTTGTTGTTCCAGCTAGCCTTAAGCTCTTCACCTATCTTCTGTCTAGATCGCCATCTAAGCTTCACACAGTGGAAGCGCACGGGTGGACAGAGCCATCTTTGTATCAGTTGTTTGGAGTTAAAGAATTTACTGATTCTCCTCTTATCTGTTGTGTATTCTCTATCTCTTTCTCAGATTCTGTTCGCTGCGCCGTGTAATATTTTACATGGTATCAGAGCCCAGGGGGCTCTAGAGATCAGAGAGTGTGCAAGAGGCAAAGGCTTCAACAGCAAAGAGAAACTATGTCGACTCCGGGAAGCGGTTCTAGCGCATCAGGAAGCGGTGCAGGAGGTGGTGCTGCTGTACCGGCTATTCAAACACTGAGGATTCGTCCACCAACCTTCAGCGAAGGCAAGTTAGATGGTACAAACTACACCTTGTGGAAGTTCAAAATTACAACTATCCTTGATTCTTATGAGCTTCTGGAGACTGTGCTGGGGACTGACGCAGAACCACAGCCTACCCCCGACCCATCAAATCCTAGTGTGATGATTTCTCCGAATGCAGATCTTCTACGAGCTTGGAAACGAAGGAATGCAGATGCATTGTGTGCCTTAGTTACAAGCTGTTCTGACAGTGTTTTGACTTTGATTCAGCATACAACCAAAGCGTCAGAAGCTTGGAATGTACTAAGGAGTCAGTATGAAACACGAAACCAAACAAGGATTCAAAACTTGGAGAATCAACTAGCAGCGGAGAAGTTTGCTGAAGGAGAGACGGTTGAAGCATTCATCACTCGGATTAAGAATCTGCGCGACCAAATGGCTGGTGCTGGGATACAAAAGACTAGCGAAGAGCTAGCTCGGAGGTGTCTTCGGATTTGTCCACAAAAGTTTGATGGACTAGTAACTGCCCTTAATACTCAAGTGAGACCTCAAGCTTTGACTTTTGAGGAGTTTTGTGCATTATTAATGGAGGAGGAGTTGAGGCTGAAAGCCCGAGAAGGAAGCAACAATGGAGATGCTGCATTCTCTGCCAATGCAAAAGGCAAAGGTGTTTCCTCCACCAAAAATGATGGTGACAAAAAGAAGAAGGGCGGCAAGAAGAAGTTTCAAGGAGAGTGCTTCTACTGTAAGAAGAAAGGACATGCAATTGCAGATTGTCGTGTCAAGAAGGCAGATGAAAAGAATGGTACCCTTAAAAGTAAAGGGAAAGAGACAGCCAATACGGCTGAAGCAGAGTTGGAATTATTCATGGCGACCATTGAGGAAGTGTGCTCCTCGGCGCAAGAAGAATCTACCACTGACTCTTGGATATTGGATAGTGGGGCCTCCCGTCACATGACCAACAAGAAAGGTCTATACAGTTCTATGCAGCCTCTACAAGAATCCATCACTGTGACGGTTGGAAATGATGCTAAATGCCCTGCTGCGGGCACAGGTACTATTTCTTTTGTTGCTGCAAATGGTGAAGTCAAAAAGCTTTCAAATGTGTTGTATGTTCCCAAAATCAGGAGAAATCTCTTATCAGTTGCTGCCATAACTGATCTTGGTCATGAAGTGAGGTTCAAGAAGACAGGTGCAGAAATTATTGATAGTGCTGGCACAATTGTTGGCAAAGGAGAAAGAAGGAACAACCTATATGAGCTAAGTGCTCTTACAGCCACCGCTGGAGTGGGCACAAGTAAGCTTTGGCATGAAAGGTTTGGACACATCGGATTTGCAGTATTGAAGGAGATGCAAAAGCAAGGTATGGTTGCTCACCTACCTACAATAACTGAATTGAAGGAACCATGTGAAGCTTGTATGATGGGCAAGCAACAGAGAAAGGCATTTCCACAAGAAAGCAAGAATAGAGCACAGGCTCCTCTAGAGTTGGTGCATGTTGACTTGTGTGGTAAGATGTCTACACAGGCCTTGGGGGGATCTTCTTATTTTATGTTGATTGTCGACGACTACAGTAGGAAGATGTGGGTGTACTTCCTTCGTGATAAGGCTCAAGCTTTTGGTAAGTTTAAAGAATGGCTAATACTTGTTGAGAATGAAACAGGGAAAAGTGTGAAGAAATTTAGAACAGATGGTGGTGGTGAGTTCAACTCAAAGGAGTTTGAAGGCTTTTGCAAGAGCAAAGGGATCAAGCGTCAATTGACAACGCCTCACACACCTCAGCAGAACGGTGTTGTGGAACATAGGAATCGCACCATTGTGGAGATGGCAAGATGCATGCTAAAGGGCAAGGGATTGCCTAACCATTTTTGGGCTGAAGCTGTTAATACTGCAGTCTACATTCTAAATCGGAGCTATACAAAGGCTCTCAAGGGAAAAACACCTCATGAGGCTTACACTGGTAAGAAACCATCTGTCTCACATTTCAGAATTTTTGGATGTGAATGTTATGCACATGTTCCAGATGAGAAGAGAAACAAGTTACAACCAAAAAGCAGAAAATGTATCTTCTTGGGTTATAGTGATAAGCAGAAGGCTTACAAATTATATTACCAAGAGGCAAAGAAGATCATCGCGAGCCGTGATGTGGTGTTCAAGGAGGAGCCGCATACAGTGGAGGAGGAGAAGGCAAGTTCTTCCACTTTATCATCAAGCAAAGAAGTAGTCCACTATGAACCTGTCCCGAGAGCTATCCCTATCCTTAAGGAGGAGGAAGCATCATCTTCAAATGATGAGGAAAAAGTTCACCAACCTGACATCACCCCACCGGAAAAGCCATTGCCACGCTGGATGAAGCAGCTCTATGACCACAATAATCCTATGCCTGCATATGTTGAGGAGAAGGCAGACGGACCAAGGAGGTCTCAGAGAATAGAGGAGCAAAGGAGGGCTTCTGCTCACATAGTCAATATGGCCTTGATGGTTGAGATTATGAGAGAAGTAAAGGAGCCAACTGACTTAGAAGAAGCACTTGCAGATCCATCATGGAAGGCTGCTATGCAGGCGGAGTATGACAGCATAATGAAGAATGACACTTGGGAGCTAGTGGATCGACCATCAAAGAGGAAGGTTATTGGCACCAAGTGGATCTGGAAGGTAAAGTACAAGGCTGATGGTACCTTAGAAAAGTACAAAGCTAGACTGGTTGCCCAAGGATTTTCACAAGTTGAAGGGTTTGATTTTCAAGAGTCATTTGCCCCAACTGCCAGAATGACCACTATTCGCACGGTACTTGTAGTGGCTGCCCATGAGAAGTGGCCAGTATACCAAATGGATGTTAAGTCAGCGTTCTTAAATGGTGACCTCAAGGAGGAGGTGTACGTGGCTCAGTCACCAGGGTTTGAGGTCCCCCATTCTGAGAACAAAGTGTGTAAACTGAAGAAGGCATTGTATGGGCTGAAACAAGCCCCCAGAGCATGGTACCAGCGGATAGATAGGTTCTTTTTAAACCTAAACTTCAAAAGATGTGCCTCAGATGCTAACTTGTATGTTTACAGGGATGGTAAAAAGTCTGTAGTGATTGTCCTATATGTGGACGACCTTCTTATTACAGGTGACTATGAAGATATGATCAACCAAACTCAAAAGGCTTTGAGTTCTGAGTTTGAAATGACAGACTTGGGCTTGCTGCACTATTGTTTGGGGATTGAAGTCTGGCAAGAGCCAGGAAAGATCTTCATCTCTCAGAAGAAGTATGCATGGGAGATCTTGAAGGCATTTGGCATGACCGAGTGCAAGGAGATAGCTACACCTATGGAGGTGAATGCAAAGTTATCCGTCGAGGATACATCAGTACTAGCAGACATTGGGAGGTTTAGGAGGTTGGTCGGCAGTCTGATCTACTTGTGTAACACCAGACCAGATATCAGTTTTGCTGTTGGTGTTTTGAGCAGGTTCTCAAACAAACCTCATGAGAGTCATTGGAAGGCTGGGATGCGGGTGCTCAGATACTTGAAGAAAACTCTTGACTATGGTATCACATACAGTTTCGGAACTTCTCTTGTGGGGAACTGTGACTCAGATTGGGCAGGAGACATTGATTCCAAGAAGTTAGTTTCTGGTTATTGTTTCTCTTTGGGTTCAGGAATTTTCTCTTGGATTAGTAAGAAGCAACCAACAGTGGCATTGTCTTCTACCGAAGCAGAGTACAAGGCAGCTTGTTTTGCTGCATGTGAGGCCGTATGGTTGAGAAGGATTCTATGGCATATGGGAGTGCAGGATGAAGAACCAACTGTGATGAGATGTGACAATCAGAGTTGCATCGCCATTGCCAAAAATCCAGTGTTTCATGCACGCATCAAACATATAGAGATCCAGTATCACTATGTGCGTGATTTGATGGAGGATGGGATAGTGGAATTGGTCTACTGTCCAACAGAGGAGAATGGAGCAGATATCTTCACCAAAGCACTTACGAAGGATTTGCTTCAAGTTCATCTTCAGAGGCTCGGCATTGGGCCAAGGAGATAGTTCACCTATGGGTGGACATTGAGGGGGGGTGTTAGATATGATCAATGCCCCACCCTCATTAGGTGCTACCAATGATCCATGGTGCTCAAAGTTGTAAGGCCCCCATTATGAGGAGAAGCCAAGTGTGAGCCCGGACATTGGTGGAGTCCTGACTTGTATATCAGATGAGGTCTATGTGACCGGATGGCAAAAAGGTGACCATTGTGGGTCTAATCTTTGGGTTAGACAGAGTGGTTAAGCTGGTAGCAACCCGAGGCGCATTGCATCGAGTTGCGGTGTAAGGGAGTTAAAAGGGGCCCCTATTGTGGGGTCCGGGGGCTGCGGAAGCGGCCCCTGGTTAGGGGGCCAGCGGCCCCCCTGGCGGGGGTCCGGGGGCAGCGCCCCCGACCCGATGGTAAAGGAAATATTCCCTGGAATATTCCTTGGCCGACTAGTGGAGGCTCATATGGTAGGTCGCGGTTAGCAGGCCGACCTAACGACCTTCGCAGGCTATAAAAGCTAAACCCCTTCGCAGCCATCACTCACTCATCTTTCACCCAGTCAGAGTTGTTGTTCCAGCTAGCCTTAAGCTCTTCACCTATCTTCTGTCTAGATTGCCATCTAAGCTTCACACAGTGGAAGCGCACGGGTGGACAGAGCCATCTTTGTATCAGTTGTTTGGAGTTAAAGAATTTACTGATTCTCCTCTTATCTGTTGTGTACTCTCTGTCTCTTTCTCAGATTCTGTTCGCTGCGCCGTGTAATATTTTACACTTGCACTCCTAACTGTGTAAGCAAAATATGGGTGGAGCGATGCGAGTGTGACCGAGTTGTTCATGTACCTTCTACATATGCTTCGTTGATTTCTTTTCGGCACCATCATAAAAAACAATTGTGCTTTTTCAAGGTGTTCTATGATTTTTTTTCAGGTTACTAAAGTATCATATATTATCACTTGCAAATACTATGCTTTAGTCTCGTGATGATCTCCGACATGTTTTACGAAAGCTTAGCATGGACTACAAGAGCATCCATGCATATATCAATGATTGCGTACTGTTTCAAGGAGAATACGAGACTATGGAGACATGTCCAAAGTGTAGTGCTCACAGGTATCGACAGGACTTGCAAGGGCAAACCATCCCTCAAAAAGTTCTTAAACACTTTTTGCTTATCCCCCGTATACATCATATGTTTCATACGTATGGCATGGTGAGCTTGACAATGTGGCATGTGCATAATAGATCCGCAAATTAAGTCCAACGAATATCAGCGGATTCACGCGCATGGAGCCACATTGACTCTATCTTTCTAGGCTTTTCCCAAGAGCCAAGAAATCTTTGGCTCGGTATTGCTATGGATGGCATAAACCCATTCGGTCTGCGCTCAACTTCTTAAGTGTGTGGCATGTAGTCCTTATTAACTACAACATCCCTCCATGGCTTTCTACGAAGAAAGGACAGCTAGTTCTTAGCTTGCTCATTCCCTGTGGCTACAAAGTCAAGAATATAAATGTGTATCTTCATCCATTAGTCGATCAGCTTAAGATTTTGTGGGAGAAGGGGGTCACCGTGGAAGATATGAGCAAGCGCGATGGTCAACAATCCACCAATATTCGAGCCATTCTCATGTGGACCATGCATGATTTTTCGGGATTCGAGGAGTGCTCAGGTAAATAGGCTTCCGTTCTCATTGGTAATATCTATCATAGTTTGTTCAAGTTTGTATTCACTAGATAAAGGTGTTGGGACAGGTCTGGTTATCTCAAGTTATCATGCATGTCCATTGTATGGGCCACAGCTAGACTCTCAAAGGTCATGAACCATGAAGAAGATGGTATATCAACGACATGCCGCTTTCTTGTCGGAGAGTCATGAACTAAGGGAAGGTTTTGTTGGACGACCTCCAGCACAAATGAATGCCCAAAGCTGGTATGAGATTAAAACGGTCCACACAGAGTCACATCCAAACGGAATGCAATGGTTCTCAGTTTTCTACAAGTTGCCCTATTGGACCCACTTATAGATCAACCACTTGTTAGATCCCATGCATATTTTCAAGAATGTGGGCAGCTTACTATGGGACTACATCACAAGAAAGAGAGACACTGCAAGGGAAAGAATGGATTTGAAGGAGATAGGCAAGATGGACGAGCTTTGGTCATAGTCAAGTGCTAAAGATCGCTTGTAGCTACCTCGCGCTCCTTGGGTTTTGTCCACTAAATAAGAGTGCATTGTGAAGTAAATTGTCAAATCTATCCACACTCCGAAGGGTATGATATGTTCTCTCAAGTCCGCATTTTCTAAAGATGACCAATTATCAGGGCTAAAATCCCATGATTGGCATAAGATATGTCAAGTTTTTAATAGGAATGGATTGTAGGTTGCCTGTGAATTTTGCTATTTGTAGTCATTGTTCGTAATGCTTCTTCATTCGTGGTAGTTTGTACTACCGTCGCGATCGCAGAATGCCTTAGTTCACAAATACGCAGGGCAATTTATAGGTTATCAGATTTAGTGCAATGGACCTAACAGAAGGAGATCAAGATATCCTCTATTGAATCTGCAAGGCGGGGAGCAGTGAAGATGGTCTGTCTCTTTGAGAAATACATGCCCAGCAGCATGCTCACGATACAAATCCGCCTTCTGGTGCATCTTGTAGATGAAGTGGAGATTGCTATACCTATCCATGCGCGATGGATGTTCTTCTTAGAGCGCTTCATAAAAACCCTGAAAGGCTTTGTGCGACAACAAGCTCCAGTCAGAAGGTAGCATGGCTGAAGATTGGTTGGTGTTTAAGGTATTAGTGCATATTTCACAGTGGCTACCAACAATGGATTCAGACAACAGTATGCTATGGTCACTGAAGGAAGATGATAGACTAACCGAAGATGTGGTGGTTGAAAATGGGGTAAAAAAAAGAATGGATGCTACAATGGAGGAGAAAGTGAATCGTTTTTGTATGTTGCACCATGCCTCCATGGAGACGTGGCTTGCTAGATACGAGTAAGCCAGGAAAGATCAAGAAAAAGTGTGATCTGAATTTCGACGTAGTACACGCCATCGACCGATTCGATATACTAAGGGTATGGACGAGATGCCGCAGTTTATGTCAACACGATGGTTGCATGGAGCTTTGACCGCAGCATCTCGCGAAGCGGCGGAGTCTCAACTGAGGAATGGGAATTCTTGAAGGGATATAGTTCAAAGGTGACGACGTGTTTAGGATTTGTTATATCTAGATTTTATATGCAACAACTAATTGATTGTTTTAATATACAACACAAAATATACAGTTCGGCGTGGTCGCGTGGCCGACATTTCTGTGTGGAGTGTATCGACAAAATGCACTCCACAATAGATTATGGTATCAGTGCAAAGTTCGAGCAAGGGAGCCGACAATGAGCAATAGATCCAAACATTGTTATAGATGAGATGGAGTATTTTGGGAACTTGCAAAGTATTATCACGATGGATTACCGTAGCTTCTCCATGATCCTATTCGATATGCAGTGGTTCAAAATGGTACTTGAAGGAGCTGGGACAACAATTCGACGATGTCCATCTCGATTTCTTGAAATAGATTTCGAAAAAAGATAGACGGATTTGTGTGACACATTTGTATTGACCGACCATTGCGAACAAGTGCATGAACTCATGTTTTTTTTTAATTTTATTATGACATAGTACATATCACAAAAGTTAAATCTCTCTTGTACATGATTTTGAACATATAATTTTCTATCCAAACCCCCAACAACCTCAATGGTGATATGTTGTACCTTCTGCTCCCCGAAGTGCAAGAGTATATGATCAAAGCAATGTTACCAACATAGATGAGGACAGTATGCAAATAGATGGCTCGATATTGCAAGGGATGGAGGTCATCGAAAGCTTGGAGTGTATAGACAAGCCAAAATAGGGTAACAATGATGAAAATACAAGAGTCCAAGAATTCTTTGAGAATGAGGTGGACTCATCCTTTTGTGGTGACCTGTCTATTGACCTTCCAATGTATGCAGAGTTGTGTCAAGGGATTGACATGGGACTATAGGATACTTCATACTTGAAGCATCCACCTACTCAATTCATTAACGAATCGCTTATAGTGATACATAAGATATGCATTTTAAGAAAGATCATTTTTTAAAGCTTTATATTATTGTGCTTTGCTTGATTTATATTGATTATGCTAACCTCAATTTTTATCTGTGTGCAGGTGACCTTTGTGGATATTTGGATCCACATGATGAATCGAGGGATGAGCGATGAGAAGCTACAGGAGATCTTCACACGTATGTCTCCAGATCAGATGGCTCAATTCAGAGATATGGTGGACCAGAAACTGTCTCAGTCACCATCAGGTCATTCTGTTTAGATCTACTTCCGTACACTCTGATACTTCAGTTTCCAGTAGACGAGGTTGACGCTCCAGACTTGGGTTGGACGAATGGAGTGGTTTTGGGGGATGCTGCAGAGACATGGATGCAGTGAGCCCCCAGTCGGCTCAAGATACAGGTGCTACTCCTTGCTCTCTTGCAGGTTTGAGAGAGTGTAGCTCAGATGGTTGTTATGGAGGTACCAACGCAGTGTCTCCATCTCATTGTTCTACTGGAGTTGCGTCACCTATGGAATTTGTCACACCTATGGAGACGTCTACTCCAGTCCATTGTCGTCCACAGGTGGCACCCCTATGGGTTCTACTGCGAGAGATACTACCCCCATAGGTACACCAGATGTACATGGGTCTCTTAAATATGCCCAGGAGCATGGTCGCAGGTGGGAGAGAACACATCTTAGGCATACCCTAGAGGGGTATGGATACCTTGTAGATGATGAGGTAGGAGCCATCATCATGAATGATGAAGGGAGGAGGGTGATGGCTCGTATGAGAGAGTTGTGCCAACAAGTTTTTTGGCACAACGTCTTGGATCATTGGAAGAACATACCGAAGGGGAGCAAGGACTACATAGTAGCATCCTTACATGAGGAGTTTTCGGTACCTGCCTTAACAGATAGGTTTTCCATAGGCTGGATAATGGAGTGCATGCGTGTGTACATGTCACACAAACAATCGGATGCATGCAAGGCACATAAGAGTAGGGCCTCAAAGCCCAAGTGGCTCAACGTAGATGATTGGCACCAACTCAGGGAGGAGGCTACAGATTCTCCATGGCATTGGAGACAGCAGCACAAGGCGGCAAGGGCACGACTAGAGACAAGAGTGGTCCATTATCTTGGGAGTGATGGCCTCATGACTTATCTAGAGGACTTTGTAAGTTTTTCTTTTGTTCTACTTGCTTATTTTTTTGCAATATCCCTTGTACTAACAATCGTGTTTCTAACAGTTGTATTTTATTTTCTTTGCAACACTCCATTACAAACCGCTGTCCCACCAGCCTAGAGACTCGATACGCAGAGAGACACGGTCTCACTGCATTGATCGATCGATTGTATGAACGTGGCAGCCCAGTAAGTCACTCATCTTTCTTGTCCGTAGTTACTAATTTTAATTAAAATGCATTATTCTATGGTGGACTGATGTGTAATTGTTTCTTTTTTTGGAGAGTCCATTAGATGCTCCTTTGCGACGGGATGAGCTTTCAAATGGCGAGGATCTATAGCTCGCCCTTGGATCCGTGGAGCGCACATCCTCTTCTTTTTCGGTCATGTGATTTATGTAGGCATTTTCTATATACTATGTTATTATCATCTTTGTATCTTCCCATGATTGTACCGTCGCTTTCATTACGCGATCTTGTATTTATTTTATGTGTTAGTCTTATGGATTCAAGTACATTTTGCCTTCATTTTAACGAGCATTGTACACGTTACTGTAACTCTTTTGTATGGCCCAAATAAAACAAATAGTGCAACAGGTTGCTACAAAAGCTGCCCTGTCACAAAAAAAAACCCTGTAACCGTCACTATTAGCGTCGAAAATTTATTGCACGCGTCGCTACTAGCATCACAAATCGTTGCTATTTTTGTCGCTATCAGCGTCGCATATAGCGTCGCATATGCGACACTGATAGCGACGATGATAGCAACTGTTCTATGGCATTGCTAATATCGACGTTTTTTGGGACGACGGGGACAAATTTTTTTATGAACCTTTTCGTTGCTTTGAATGTCAATATAAGGCATGTATCTTCTAGTGAGAGAGGTAGTCATAAAAGGTTCTAAGCAGAGATCACATCATTAGAAACACTAGCCTATCTACCTAGCATGTGCTCCATTCTATCAACACCACCATCCCAATAGTTGTTCCAAAGGTAGGTATAAAAAGCACATAGACTATTGGACATCATATATAGCCCTAGTGGACACATAGAACTAGTCACATAGAGGCTATAGATAAACAGCAAGATCTTGGGCCCACCCTTTGGCCACTAATTTAATGTTGTTGAGATCTAGCTGCTTCTCCACATGAGGACTAGGAGTAGCACCATGATGGCCCTAGCACAACCTAGTGGATTGGTGGTAGGCACTTGTGTTTTGTTTGGACTACATAATAGCCTCCGTCTTCTTTAGTGGGCACCTTTTACATTTAAGATCAACGATATAATGGTGTAATATAAATTTATCATGTCTTAAGTAAAAAAAGAGTTTAATAACAAGGTCCACATGGTTTAAGAAAATAAGCGGACGTATTAGCCACGCATGAGTACACGTTAGCTAAGTATAATTGGATGTAATATCCTCGTAAGGCTTCCGTCGTATCATTGTTGGCAACTGACAGTGTTCAAGATTACAATTGCATTGTTGCACCAGCATACAAGTAGAGTCGCTGTCTTTTCCGAGGAGGAGAGGGAGCTCCAGCTCCCCCCCAACTCCACAAACATGGTGATGCCCAATTCTTCGGCGTCCTTCCCATCTTAAAGGTGTTCACAGCAAAGGCTACGAGAGACAGCAGGCCCGGGTTGAAGAGGATGGAGTTGACCATTAGCATGTCTATCTCTTTCGGACCCGCGATATTCTTGCTGAGGAGGCGTGCGCCCACTGTGGCAATGATGAGCGCTTGTGTCTCGGCGTAGGCCTCCAAGTCGACGGTCTCCCCTTTCTCCGCAGGCGAGAAAAGGCATAGGCGTCGTCATTCATGGTAATGGTAGACCTTGGGGGGGGGGGGGGGGGGGGGGGGGGGCGCCGCAGCAACACCCTGTGAAATAGCCCGCGTCGGCGCGGGCTGTTTCAGCTCTATTGACGCCACCATCAACTGTCCGAAAGGCAGAAGTGCAAGGTAAGGTTCTCAAGACTCGAACCGTAATGATGTCACCCACCCCATCCTTGTCACAAAGATGTGAGTTGGCCACGAACACCCAAGTAGTGATGGCTTCAAGAGTTCAACTCAAAGAACTAAACGTCGCTCGCAAGAGGGGTCTGCTTTTCCATTGATCATCATAACAATTTAGCCATCAACGAGTTCAACATTCCAAGGGAAAGAACTTGCACCAGCGTGAGCTATTTTTGGGCCCCTCTTCCTATCATTCATCTTGTCCCTATTGTCGATAGATGGTAGAGACAATTTCTCTACTCAAGGCACACACGCTTCATGCTAGCTTGTGACTTTGCAATATGTAATATTAGCATGTCCCATTCAAAGAGCTAGTTCCTCAAATGACATGTCTAATAAACACTTTGCTTAATGTAGAATCTCTAGTGCCTCACCTTGAGTGATAGTTTGCGACCTTGGATAATGCTTATGGCTAGAGATGGGGATAGTGGTCAGATTTGTTTTGGGGATTTGTATAATCCTAATGCTCGGTTAGTATAGAATCACAGGGGATTCACTAGTAGTAATAAGGAGACATCACTTGCGTGCAAGAAATGTATGAAAATACCATTTATCTACCCCCTATTTATGGGACCTTACCTTATAAAATGTACCTTCCTTCCCTTAAATAACCCCCCTCCCTTACACTCACGTGGTACCATACGATAAACCCTAGTGGACCCCCTGGGTATAGAATTCATTCAACCAACCTAGCTTGAAGTTCCAAGAGACTTACTTTACACCTCTAAGGCTCATATTACCCTGAAATTCAAGCATTCAAGAAGGAGTTGCAAAATGTTGTGCAATGTTGTCCATATTCTTCTCAAAAACTAAAGACTTATGAGAAGAACTATGCTATGCATAATCTAGAGCTTTTGGTAGTCATCTATGCTCTTAAGCTATGGCAGTATTATCTATTTGGTCGTAGATTCACCCTCATCATCGATCATAACAGCCTAAGATAGATCTTCACTACTAGTTGAGCAAGAAGTAGGGTATGAAGTGTAAATGCTGAAATAATTGTTAGTGGGGACAAGCCACAAGCCTTATTTCCCATTATAGGGTGGAGGCTTGGTGAAATGCAAGATATCACTGTTCTATCTTCTCATTTTGTAGCCTACAGTTGTAAAGTGCTTCTCCCAATGTGGATCTAAAAGTCTTGGATATGAGGACTCCTCACTAGCCAAAACCTGAATAAAGGTTCCTCGTTTAGACATCCAAACCATCTCTTACCTTATGTGATTGTATCTTCTTCCACACTTAAGATCCTAGACTCCACCAATCGTGGCTAGCCACTTCCAAATCTTATAGACATTCTAGGGAGAAAAAACCTAATGGAGCATCACCTACCTCTATCTTATCCTAGAAAACCATATCCCCCTCAACCTGTGATGTAGAAAATGGAGGCAATTTCTCCTTTTTCACCCTCTTTACTTTCTTCTATCTCAAGAAAACATTAAGAACGACACTAGATTGAGCACATTAAGGCTCTCATCTATATTCATTTTTCCTTATGTTTATCTCACTCTCTCCCTCTCTTCTTTGCTTGCCTTGCTTCCTTGAAGAATCCCACATTGGCATGGGAAACTTCAAGTGTGCAAATGGGGCATGGGGGTCAATGAGAGGGAGAGAGAAAAGGAGAGAGCGAGACAACCTGGCCTCTTAAATAGCTCCCTTAAGTGCCTTTGATCTCATTTAGCTTCAATCAAAAGGCAATAGCCTTCATGTTGCATTTCACTAGCATAGAAAATAAGCTAATGAACATGGACTACCCATATATGCTGCCTAGATCAGTTGTTATTGGGTTTGGAATTTGAGAAAGTGCCCACTAGTTGAAGATGTGGGGGTAGATGGATCTCTTGTCCACAAACAATGGAATCTTCTTCCAATTTGTGTTAAGCAATGTCCTTTAATGATATATTGTTATGTTCTCAAGGATCAAGAATTGTTCACTAGATATGCAATACACATGGATTTCATGATCATCCTTGTGTAAAGGGAGTGAGTCGTGGAATAAATAAAACTTTTGACGTCTTGCACTCTAAAGTTATGGCCATGCCCATCGTCAACACCTAAATAGGTCAAAGTGTCAATTACCTAAGAGATGGTACTTGATCTACTAAAGAGAGAACATCATTCAAAGGATGTGAGATTTGGTGAATAAGAGTCGAATGAGTTGCCTAAATATGTCACATCCCAAACAATATAAAGAGAATTGAATAATGTATTTAGCTTGCATTTAAGAGGCCCAAAAAGCTATGGGGTAGTTTGAAAGGGATTGAGAAAATATTGGATTTGAATAATATAATCGGTTGCCCTTTCATATATAGTATTCTCTTTCCTAGTCAACTAGCTCAAACATGTAGGTCAGCTAAGATGTAAACACTCAGGAGCAATGGTGTGGATATGGTTAATTGGATGCACTGAGGTCATAATTTGCAAGATACATGGGTCCAATTTGATCATGTGCATTGTTTGCTAGGCTAGTCTACAATGGAAGCTCATGCTTATGAGCCATTTCTTTAAGAGCTACCAACCATCACTTGTGGAGAGTTTGGGATAAGGGGCCTTGACAATATGGATTTTAGGAAAGTTCTAGGATTTGTGCACTATAGACCATAGCTACTTCCATGTTGATAAGGTTAAGGACACAAGGCCAGGTTAGCCTTATTGACAATTGATGTATTGCAATATGCACTCCTCATGATGTCATTGTGTTGAAATAGTAATTTTCACCAAGCTAATTGTACTCGAATATGGACCACAAATAGCTTCTTGGAGTCATAAAATTTTCTCAATTTCTTAGATTCTTCGAAGTGTTCACGGCATGTTGCTTTATCTTTTCGCTCCAAGAACTTAGTTGAGAGGCATGATCTTATTCTAATTAACCTATTAATGAGGAACAATGGTAGAGTTCATGAAGCTTGGGAGGTAGCTCAAAGTACAAGATGATGTGTTTTTCACCTCATACTTGAGAGGTCTCAAAATCCATGCTTGCAAACCTAGGATTATATCATTGATGCAATACAAGTTGTGTGGCTAAAGAGAAAAAACATAGCTTCCTTGATAGTGTGGGTTCTCATGGAGTGAGCGATCTATTTATGAATTTCATGGGTGGTCAAGATTAATGGGAAGGGTCTTGTTCATGTTCAATGCTTATAGAGGGACTAGTAGAGGTGGAACGTTGAGATATCTAGGGTGGGACAACTAGGCTTGGTCGAGTACCAAATACGTCCTAAGACCAAAAAATCGAGGGTTTATTTTCATGGATCCAATGCTTTTTTTTTGTTCCATTTCCATCATTTTATTTTTTAGCTATGTTTGGCAATTTTCATAGTGTCTCAAAACATTTTGACATAGTTTGATGGGTTAAGAGCAAAGAAAACATGCAAATGTTGAATAGATAAATAAATTATTATTTCATGCTAAAATTGGTGAAGGCATGAAGCTCTCGCCCAAGATAGCCACATAGAGACAATGTTTGGATGATATGCATCAAAAACCATGCTAAGATGCTAGAAGCTAGATCGATCACTCAAGTGCATCAACAAGAGGTCAAATTAAATTTCCCCTATTCTACATCGGAAGAACTAGTATTTTGCTACAACAAAGCCTTCTCTTATCCATGTGTGTTCAAACTAAGCAAAAACAACCAAAAATAAGCTATCTACGAGTACTTTTAGTTAATAAGATGCTATTGATGCAAGATTTGATCCATCCTATGGAATATTTCTCATGAAATTAGTACATTTCAACATTATGAACAACATGATCTTAGTATGGATTCATCTTGCTCTCTCAAGTTAGTGATGCCCTATGGCCTTAATCAAATGTCTCTATCTCTAACCCCCCAACCTTTTTTCCCCCACCACCTGCTCTAGGAACAACAAAGACAAGACAAATTGTGTCATCAAGCATGGGACATAGCTAGAAAGCTTCAACTTGCCTAGCTTCAAACCCATCTCCCAATTCCACCTTATACACACTTCCACTCACTATGAGACAAGCACACCCCCCCCCCCCCCCCTTGTGGCATATACAATGAAATCAATGGCATCTCTCCTCTTCTTTGATATCAACAATGGAATAGATCCACTAGCCATGGTGCAACTCTATCTTCGTGCCCTAGTACATCCAATTCATTGTTTAGAAGGGTTCGAGGACATGAATCGAATTAGGTTTATTGCATGTCCCACCCCTTTTACATAATACACCCCTGAGTACACAACCTTATCACATAGGTACACTCTTAAAGATGACAAATCCATCAACTACCACCTTGATATCAACAACAAAGCAACACCTTGAAGACAAGGGCTTGTATACCATGATCAAGAGCCTAAAAGCAGTTTAAGGGACCAACACATTCTAGCAAGGGGTTTACATTAACCTATCATGCCAATGGCAAGAAAGAAAAATTAGATGACGACAAAGGAAGTTGGGAAAATACAAAAATTTTCAAGTGGCTATGTGCTTAAAATAAAAATGGATAGAATAAGTAAGTGAAGTCCTAGTTTCTTCTAATGGGTAAAAAACATCAAAGTGGAGCCAAAAAAAAGTGTGGAGTATTTCTCAAATGGTATAAAGGATACATGTCGTTGGCTAAAAGGGAAAAATACCACGCATGTAGTGGAATATCCCATATGAAGCAAGCTATGAAGTCCTAGGCCAAATGCAGCACATTGTGAGTGGAAAAGGCATGGGCTAAAAGATTTTAGGGCACCCGCACAACATAACCCTATCCATTTAAAGTTGAAACAATGAATAGGTCATTCTTGTGTGTGCAATCTAATGAGGATTCTTGTTGCCTATGTTTCTTGCCTTGAATCCATGCCATAGCTTGAGCATGAGAGTGACAACATTAGAGAGTGCATGTGTGTGATCAAAGGCTTCTTCTATTCTTCCCTCTTGTGTCTTCTTCCTCCATTTTCTCTTCTTCTCTTGCTCATAGCCTATAGGTATGTGATAGACACATCAATGAGGCAATTGTATAAGGATCATGAGACCACCAATGCTTCCCTTTCATGGTTAGACTAGAATGAGAGAGTTGATGGAAATAGTGAGTCCACTACAGTGAGCTTGTGAGCTCTCTTGTGTGCTTTCTTGCATTATTGGCCTTGAGTGGAGAGAGTGCACTAGATGGATTGGAGATTGGAGTATGAGATGTCCAGTGTGCTTTCTTACATTATTGGTCTTGAGTGGAGAGAGTGCACCAGATGGATTGGAGGTTGGTGTATGAGTCATCTAGTTGAGAACTAGATGAGTTGAGAGTGAAACATGCATGAATTCATATGCATTCCCTTCATATTCCCACATGTTGAACTTGGATGAGGCAATACTAGGTGATTCCACCTTTTTCCTATAAAAGGAGGGCTTATAGCCACATGATTAATATCATTTGTGCTTATTTCCAAGCATGGATAGAGGGAGCCTGTGGAGTGTGTGAGATGGTGCTCAATTGTTGTACTCTTTGATTCTCATAGTGGATTCCTATTCCCATACACTTTATCATTCAAGTTTGTAGTTAGTGCATTGTCTCTTCTATTATCCTAATGTTTGGAATTGCTCTTGTAACAAATAACAATAATTCTATAAGAAAACAATACTTACTATTTGATGCTTAGGCTCAATGCTTCTAAGAAATCATTGGTGTTTGGAAATAATAATAATTGCTCTTGTAACAAATAATAATAATTCTACAAGAAAACAAAACTTACTATTTGATGCTTAGGCTCAATGCTTCTAAGAAATCATTGGTGTTTGGAAAATATCTACATAAATTTTTAGCTTGGTTCTCTACTTTTTGAGGTTTAAGTTTTCTTGTTTTATAAATTGCCCATATATTTTTTACTAAGCAACATTTGTTAATATTTACATCTTTGTAATTTATGGTGAATTTTCAC
Organism: Lygodium microphyllum; assembly: GCF_053477565.2. NCBI lineage: Eukaryota > Viridiplantae > Streptophyta > Polypodiopsida > Schizaeales > Lygodiaceae > Lygodium > Lygodium microphyllum. Next base: position 36,119,663 of record NC_141138.1, on the reverse strand, counting down.
TCTATATTTTCATTTCCACAGTAGAATATGGTGTATCTTTAAAGACATATTTGTGTGTTTGTTTACATATGAATTTCCACACATGCAAACTTTATCAAATGAAAGTACAAACCATAATTATTATCATAGATCGACATGAATTGAATTTGGCGATCTTATTTTTATGACATGATAAGCTAGGCCAACAATGAACTAACTTGTTACTAGTATATAATGATGGAGATAATTATGTATGCCATCATCAATGTGGTCGACAAATAGTATGCAACTTTAAGAGGAACCACTTTTCTATATTATGTCATCGAATCATTTAGGTTTGAATGAAACACATTTTGGATATCTAAAGCAAGTTAGAGAAGCAAGGTTGATAATAGGGCCATGGCTACCATAAAGTGCACTAGGATGAGATATGATAGGTAGTTGACATGCTCACTAGAATTTTTCAAGAAATTTAATGTACTTATTTGTTCAACATCCTAAAGATGCTCCCTTGATATGAGGGGCATCAAAAACCTATGACTAAAACCCCAACCACTTACTACATAGCCTTTAAGAGACAAGAGTCTCATAACTACCATTTTCATTGATTTCAATTCTTGTGTATTGTTAAGAGTTTCAAAGCTTATGGATGAGCTTCGTGTTACAATTTTTCAGTACATAACATCAAAAATGACATACTATACCCCTCACTCACCTTTAAGCAACGATGATGCCAATACTTAGATTGTCACATGTATATATTATTTTTCTATCTTACAACTCAACATTATTGTGATATAGATAGGATCACATTTTAGAAACATGAAAAATAATATTATTAGTATGCACAAGCTTAAGGATAGCTAGTATGCTACTACATTTAGGGACAAGTCTTAAAGGCACTCAACTTTGGGATATATAGAATTATTGTCATGTCTAGAAGATAAAGACATGTTATTTTAAAGTAGCATTGTGATAAGGAAGACACTTGAGATAATTGTACTTCAATACTCAAGACAGATGAGATATATACTCCAATAATCTCATTGTGATAATAAAGACAAGCCATAAATCTTACAAATTACATTTTTGGCCAAGGACATGCTCAAGATACGTGAGGATTAAAACATGTCAAAATAACAAAGTGATAATCAAGGAAAAAGTTAGTAGTCTATTTGCCAAATGCCTAAGTTATCAAGGCTTTTATGGCAACAAAGCTAATCTTTGAGCCTAGAATCACAAAAAATAAGCCATACATGTATATAGATCGTTCATCATTTTAGCCAAGGATTTGTCCCAATATTATATTTTTCACAATTTCACACCATTTTTTGGATTTTTATGCTTGATCAACAAAGCATTTGCCCATCTACCATGAAATCATTAGGGTCCCTTATTTTTTTTCTATGGTTATATTGAAGATAGGTGATAAGCCTTATAGAGATTATTCTCAAGCACATGGAATTATATAGCTTGATTTTATGCTGTACTTTCTACTAAATGATAATCCTACTAATGCATTCCTAAGTAAACTCAAGTAAAGTGTATAAATGCCATCATTGCTCAATGATACAATTGAATATATGATGTTTTCACTAGAAGTGTAGCTTTGCAAGTATAGAGTCTAAGGTGATACATGGCATTCTTTTCAAAGAACAGAGGAAGGCCCTTGCAAGTCTACTACAATCATGCATTTCTACATATCAAGAAGATGCTATAGAATAAAAACAAATTCTTTACTATCCTTGAGACATGTGTGGTATACTTATGTAGCCTTCAATCCCGTCCTATCTTTTAGCAAGTTTCAATGAATGCATTTATGTTTGAATACTTTGGCCTATCATAAACATTGAATTTAACTTCTCATATGTGAAAGAGAAAAGAGTAGGTGGGCTTTTGTTGAGCCTCACATTCACAACTGTGAAACTCTTTGTGCACAATAAAGACACCTTATAACAATACTTTAAGTTTTTACCTCATACATGAGACTTGGAATTCTTTCTAACTCAAAAGTACCAAATCTTCACAATAATGTTGAAATAATTGTAGTTGACTTCAACTTTGGTGTAAATTTCCCATCCAAAGACATGATGAATGGCCCTCTTTTCTTTTTGGTAACCAATCAATTTGGCTTAGAGTTAGTCATTGGTCAATCTACCCACATAATTAATCATTGGTCGAACTACCCACATATCCAAGTTCAATCTCAAGACTTGTCATTTCTATTTAATGATGTAATTGATGTCCTTTCTAGTGATGCAACTATGTATTGAACCTATGAACCAATGGAAAATACCATGGATCATTACCAACTGGTCTATTATTTTGAGGATGATTTCTTCCTACCACATTACAATCAATCTCTCTCTCTCTCTCTCTCTCTCTCTCTCTCTCTCTCTCTCTCTCTCTCTCTCTCTCTCTCTCTCTCTCTCTCTCTCTCTCTCTCTCTCTCTCTCTCTCTCTCTCTCTCTCTCACATACATCCAAGCACATGCATGCATGTATATTGTATGTATGTCTTTATGCATCCATGTACATACATACATATGTATGCATTTGTGAGTGAGTGAGTGAGTGAGTGAGTGAGTGAGTGAGTGAGTGAGTGTGTGTGTGTGTGTGTGTGTGTGTGTGTGTGTGTGTGTGTGTGTGTGTGTGTGTGTGTGTGTGTGTGTGTGTGTGTGTGTGTGTGTGTGTGTGTGTGTGTGTGTGTGTGTGTGTGTGTGTGTGTGTGTGTGTGTGTGTGTGTGTGTGTGTGTGTGTGTGTGTGTGTGTGTGTGTGTGTGTGTGTGTGTGTGTGTGTGTGTGTGTGTGTGTGTGTGTGTGTGTGTGTGTGTGTGTGTGTGTGTGTGCACATGTGCAGTATTTTATGTTTAGGAGTGCGTTGTAAGTGTGATATGTTTCTCTATGTACATATTCATGTATATGGGTGTCACAATTTCAAAATTAAGACTAAAATTATTTTTAAATTTTCCAATAACCAAGCTATTATTTGTAAGAAGAGTTGAGTAATCAATTGTTATGATCCTTGAATAATAACTTAATTCATGGATGACTTGTAGAAGTTTTAAAAACATATTAAAGGCTTATATGAAATATCAACTTGGTAGATCAAATCCTCTTATTGTGCACATCAGGAAATCTTCTTTGATTTGATGGTGTACTTCATTTTGCTTGTATTATTTTTTGTGCATGCGCATGTTGGACATTTGATCTTCTGAATGTGATTGGGCTAGTGTGGACAAAGGTTCTTTGTTGATAAACTATGAGAAATACTTGCATAAATTCTATCATTGAGAAAGTATAAGCTACTTCAAACTAAGTTGAAAATTATAAAAATAGATATATCCAAGAAAAGTTAGTGTTAAAGTATGCATTGTGATTATTCATATGGCATTTCTTTGTGCCTATTGAATCCTTTCTTTAGAACTTCAAAAATGCCACACCATGTGTATCAAGAATCTTTATCACATGGTGTGTATATGGATGCTTTAGCTTTGCATACCTTGAACATAATAAGAAAGGGAGAAAAGAACCAATCTTGAGATAGCTACTTTGAAGAGAGATAAAAAGAAAAGGAGCCTTAGTTCAACAAGATTCTCTTGTGTGGTCTTAAGGTGTTTTGAGGAATTTGCATGGGAGGGCACACCATGCAAGACAAGGTGATTGATAGATACTAATTGCTTGAGTGAAGCAATAGGCTTGAGCAGATTCGTTTTGATCTTGTTGCCCCACCTCCTTCAACAATCCACAACTCATGACCTATTACATTATAATAGCCAAGTTTTTAAGTTGTAAAAACCTTGGATTTCAAGCCTTGTTTATGTTGTGATTAAAACAAGAGTAGTGTGATGCCCATCTTGGAAAACTAGCCTAAGAACAAGGGGAAAAGGAGTTGCTTTTCTACATACATGGGGGGGTATTCATGGAATGTGAACTACAATGGATGCTCACTTTTTCATATGATTGGTTGTCGAGTAGCTAGGCTAGGAAGAAAGAGGCTTGCTTTCCATTTGAAACAAACTTTTGCAGAGCTTTGAAAGATTGGAAGGTACAATTTTGTGCTTTATGAGATTGTAATATTTAAAAAGAATGCAAGGTAGGGAAGTTAGTTAGGGTGAGGAGAGAAGAAGAGACAAGGAGGGGACATAAGTATAAGTTTTTGTTTTTGTCATTTGCTATAACATGTTAATGAGTGATCTAGGGGTACAAGCTTGTCATATGGGCAGATTGCTTTGGAGATATCTTTTGGCAGGAGATCTCTACTCCATGCAAAAGGCTGGCTAAAAACTTGTGATTTCAATAATTAGGAAGGTGAGAAAAGAAAAGGGAGATCTTGAAATGTGTCCTTGATGTGTTGGATTTTGTATCATGAGTTATAGTCTCTCTCTCTCTCTCTCTCTCTCTCTCTCTCTCTCTCTCTCTCTCTCTCTCTCTCTCTCTCTCTCTCTCTCTCTCTCTCTCTCTCTCTCTCTCTCTCTCTCTCTCTCTCTCTCTCTCTCTCTCTCTCTCTCTCTCTCTCTCTCAATATAGTGTTTGTATTTGTGCACCAACTCCTTACTACACGATTTTTACATGTTACCTTACTAACTAACTTCTAACATGATTTTATATAGAAATGTAATGAATTCTAACCCCTAGTGGTGGCAATTATGATAAAACCAAAGCATTGTCTTGTCTACATCCACATAGACAAGTAAAAGTTCACATTTTCTAAATAAAATCCTTTGAGAGTTGCTAGATTTCAACGTTTCCTTCCAAGTCTTGGGAACTTGTGGCCATGAAAGAAAAATTAAAAGGCGGTTGCAAAGATAAGGATCCTCTAGGGAAATTTCAAATGAAAACTTTTCCATTGAAAGCTTTAGAAAATGTATTTGGGAAACGTGAGTGGCCGGCTAGTCAAATCTAAAGTTAGAATATAAATTGATGATAAAAAGCCCAATGTCTTGATCAGAAAAGTAATAATTGAGCTTAGTAAGCATAAATATCAGTGTTCCACAAACATTAGATAGGGAAGAAGTGTGAAGATGTTGCTCAATGTCCACTCTAAATGTTTTTGAAAATCGACACAAAAACTTTCAACTAAAGAATATGTGGGTTTTTTTCTCAAAGCTTCCAATGGCATCTCATAAAAATACAAGTAAACTCCACTCACACTATGCATTAGAAGACCTAGTTACAGAGAGTTTGAGGTGTTGTCTCCAATTTTTTTAGTTTGGTTGATACTAAACCTCACTTTTCCTTATCACTATTCACAAGTTCTTTTAAAGATTACAACTAGAGTTTGGACTTTCCGTTTGGGTGAAATTTAACATTGTATCAACTCATGGATTTTCCCTAGTGTTTTTATGGGCTATGGTTTTTACTTTTGGGGATAGGGTTGATAACTAGTGAGTCGTAAGTACAACAATGTAGAACATGCAAAACAAAAGAGTTAAGCTTCTTTCGAAAAGTCCAACTTCACTTTCTTGTTTGAAAGCCCTACTTCATCTTGTTTTCTTCTTCTTTTCTCTTTTTTTATTCTATGCATAGTGTTTGAGATTATAAATAACAGCGAAATTAACTGAGGAAACTCCAAAGGGATGTGAGTCGTTTTGGAGGAGATTCAAGGAAAACTCTTTTGGGAGAGCAATTGTGAGAACTTTCAATCTCAAATGTGTTCTGATAGTGAAAACGATCATGGATCCAACCTTTAATGTTGGTTACCACCTAATCCTGCACAGACTCGGGGGCCTGGCCAATTACATGTGAGATAATCAACCTTGAATGTGGAATTAAGAGAGCATTTGTGGGTTATTTAAAGAAATAAGGAGCTTTTGAAAAAGCTTATTGAAAAAAGTTTAAGAGGAAGAAGACGCCCTAATTGGAGGGCCGAGGGTTTAATTATCGTGTTTTTTAAAAAAACTAAGGCTGCTGGACGTTCCGAAATTACGAACGAGGGTTCTAAGTTCTAAGGTCTTACATCAGCGAGACAATGATGATGGCGGAGAGGAGTCAACCCCTGCAGGTTAAATCGAGCACGTTTTACCATGCGAGTTTGCCGCAGTATTGACATGCAGGCAGACGTGCTCCGCGAATCCGCAAAATCCCATTATTACCGACTTTTTTTCTAAAACTCGCTTATGGGAGTTGAATCGTAATTTTGTAACCCCCCAAAAACATCACATATCGGATCGAGCCATACAAATCAAAAGATTTTGCGCCAAGCGCGCCCCCATCCTTGCTTACGTAATCGGCAAGTTAAAATATATATATTGTATATTTCAATTTAGAAATTTGAAGGCCGCCTCTCGCATCTTTTCACTATCATTCCTCCTCTTGCCTTCGTAAAACTGCTGACTCTCTCTCCTTCTTCCAAGTTCCTCCTCCTCCGTAATTTTATTTACCTCCAGGCCTCCTCCTTCTTATTCTGCGTTCTGACGGTATCCCTTGATGCCTGCGTCTTAAGTAGTAGTTTCTAGTATTTACCACTATCCTCTACTTTTAACCCACGCATTTCTTTGCGATTTTATTTTTTTGTTGTTTTTTTTACATTTTAAGCAACGAGAGAATATTTCGTCTCGGGGCTTTAACCTGTTTGCGTCACCCGGTGTGAAGAGCCTTGCACACTTCGCAAGCAATTAAAATGTATATATTTATTTATTTATTTATTTTTTAATGCAGACTGAAAAAGCCGAAAGGCCATGCAAGTGTACAAGGTTTTTCGTATCGTGCTTTGGATATAGGCAGTACGTAGAAGATCCAGAAAAGAAAAATTAAAAAAAAAGGAAGTGAAAAAGCCCCAAACTAAAATATTGAAAAATCCTCCGTAAAACCAGCTTCGACGTTCGTCCTTCGATTTTTTTCTTTTGGATGAGGGGGGAAGATATTTCTATTCATATTCATATTTATATATACGTACATAATTGCTATACACACACATATATCTCTGTGCATATGTAAACTTCCATGTATATTTATATGTAAGACCTAGGTATCCTTGTATAACTTCCTGCAGTTACGCCTCAATCTTCGTTTTTCCCAACAGTACTCATAACTTTTTATTTCATTCGATTCAGAGCGGGAGAGCCTAAGAGTATCTCTCTTAGCCTTATTTTATCCCTCTTCTTAACGTGCCTTGCTTCCCCTCGGTTAAGTCAGCCCTAGACGTTATTACTTTGATCATTATTTCCCTTAGGATTAACTATCCTACCCTTCCATTAAGGCCTCCTTCAACATAATTAATTTAAGCAATGATCACTCCATGATTGAGTGGGAGAGCATTCTTCTTAGGAATGAAAGTCAATCATTCTTAGTGGTAGAGCATTCTTCTTTTTTGCTTTTCATTCACATTAATATTGGCCGGGTATGAGAGCACTCCATTGTTTGAGTTCCATAGCATTCAACTCGCTCCTTTAAGAGCATTAACTAAAATAGCTTCCTTCACCCGAAGAGGATCAACTAGTATACGCTAGCAACTTTGGCCTACTCTTAGTGCCAACTAGTTTCCAATACATGTGTCGGGTGATCAAAAGTACAACTAATGAGATTTGGTGCATGCTTTGTTGAGTGTACTCAAACACTAGTAATTCGAACAGTCATACCCTACTTAAAGAGTCTATTTATAATCAAACCTTCAACAAGAGTTTGACTTGCAACCAAAGCTCTACCACTTGTTAGAAGCTAGCCTCACTTTGAACCAGATATAGGAGTGGCATAAAAATCAAAGCTTTTCTCATATATTTAGAATCTATGTAAGTAAGTCATGGCTAACATAATAAAGAGATCAATATCATGCCTTGTCCATGTGGGCCTCATAGAGGGCCTATAACATATGCTCAGTGGCTTTTATCAATCCAAGGTGAAACACTTTAGAGAAAAGACATGTTAAGAAATATATTATAAAACTATTTATGATGCCCCCTTAAATGGTATGGTATATACATATATCTCCATATGAATTGCTCATCATTATGTATGACATAAGAGAATATTTGTGCTCTCTATCTAACTAAGATCACTCTACTTATATATTTTTTTTCTCTTCTTCTCACCTTCTCTTAATCCACTCTAACAAGAAGTTTCATTCTTTTTTACTTGACCATAAAGCCTCTTATTAAGCTAGATAATCTTAATACAGGCTACAATCTATGTCACTATTAGGGACTAGCCTTGTAGACGATGAAATAGACATATTTTATGAACTACCAAGAAAACTTATGGGTGTATCTATCAACCTATTCAAGTGCATACCGTGCTTTTAAACATGCTTTTAAAAGCAACTTTAAATGCCCATATAGATGTGTTCTTTTGTGGTTTTTAAATAA